>NC_091224.1:23539814-23558150 GCF_040958095.1 Procambarus clarkii
ATACCCATTCACTATCTACAGTACTCTGTTAACCCACAATCCATTGACTTTCTACACTCTATTGACTATCTACACACCCATTTGCCAGGGGGGCCTGACAGCTGAGTGTACAGCGCTTCGGATTTGTAGTTCTGAGATTCTGGGTTCGATTCCCGGTGGAGGCGGAAACAAATGGGCAAAGTTTCTTTCACCCTGATGGCCCCTGTTATCTAGCAGTAAATAGGTACCTGGGAGTTAGACAGCTTAGACAGTTAGGATTGGGTTGTGTCAATTTTCAGTACCAACTGTGTCACTTTTCAGTACCAACTGTGTCACCTTCCAGTACCAACTGTGTCACCTTCCAGTACCTACTGTGTCACCTTCCAGTACCAACTGTGTCACCTTCCAGTACCTACTGTGTCACCTTCCAGTACCAACTGTGTCACCTTCCAGTACCTACTGTGTCACCTTCCAGTACCTACTGTGTCACCTTCCAGTACCTACTGTGTCACCTTCCAGTACCTACTGTGTCACCTTCCAGTACCTACTGTGTCACCTTCCAGTACCTACTGTGTCACCTTCCAGTACCTACTGTGTCACCTTCCAGTACCAACTGTGTCACCTTCCAGTACCTACTGTGTCACCTTCCAGTACCTACTGTGTCACCTTCCAGTACCTACTGTGTCACCTTCCAGTACCAACTGTGTCACCTTCCAGTACCTACTGTGTCACCTTCCAGTACCAACTGTGTCACCTTCCAGTACCTACTGTGTCACCTTCCAGTACCTACTGTGTCACCTTCCAGTACCTTACGTGTTTCTACCTCTTTTAGCTCTTGTAGTTATAATCGCTCTTTAAGAGACAGCGAAGCCCTGGCTTCCTCTTTGAGAACTTGGTGAACTTTGGCCGGCTTGTGTTACTTTGGGTTAGGTTAGGTTAGGTTAGGTTAGGCCAAGTTAGAATTAGGTTTGGATTTTTTTTATGTTCCAATTTGGATAGGCTATGTTAGAAATAGGTTAGAAATCGGTTAGGTTAGATTAGGATTCGGATATGTTAGGATTAAATTATGCTAGGATTGGGTTATGTTATAATTAGGCTATACTTAAGTTAGATTAGGTTTGGCTAGATTAGGATTTAGCCTTGGGTTAGGTTAGGATTACGTTAGATAAGGTTAGGCAAAGTTTCCTTAGAGCTGGCTACATTACTTGAAGTTTAGTAAGATTTGCATGCCAAAATCGAGCTTAGAAATCATTAAACAAATTAGAGGAGAAACCTTATTAACTGTAAAATAAAGAGAAACCAACAATCATAAATTTAAAACGAGTTAAAAAATTAATCAATTAAATAGTTAATCCATTAGTCTTGTCTCATATATATATATAATATATATATATATATATATATATATATATATATATATATATATATATATATATATATATATATATACACTAAGCAAGGCTTAGTGTATATATATATAGGTGTTACACTAAGCAAGGCTCGCATATATATATGCGAGCCTTGCTTAGTGTAACACAGAACTAAGATACTCTTGATAATCTGCAAGCTATTAGGGGTGACCTTAATAATCCTTCAGAGACCAAAAGATCTTCAACACCCAACGAAGCAGTGCATTTACTGCACATATTTGTGCTAATGTGTATGACTTTACAGGAAAATAATTGTTGGTTTCATGATGAATGTGTTTTATAGTCGTGTTTGTTATATGTATCTTTGTAATTATGTGCGTGATTATACGCTTGAGAACCAGAGAGTAAGAATTAGTTTTCTAAGATGACTATACATATGTATACGCTTTCACTCACAGGCAAGATAGACGCATTTGTATAAATACATTAGCGTGCATGAAAGGTCACATTCCAGCCCGTCCTCCTAAGGATTCCCAGCGTCAAGAAACTGTCGTACTTAGCTGTCCTCTCCTAACCTTTCTAGTAGACCGAAAACAAAAAAGGGGATACTGTCAATTTTGCGAGCAGCTACCATTTTCTAGTACGACAATTTTTGGCCTTGGGTAGAGTATACGTCAGAATGCGACGCTCTGTTAGGAGGACAGGTGAACACATACATTCCACACTGCTTACATCCCGTCTCTGTACTTACTCAGGTAGAATGGAAGACAGGACATCCCACAATGCCCCGTGCACTGCGACCATGCCACCACTCGGCTCAGAGGGCCTGATGGACGGTAAGTTTGATGTTGTAGGTAATGTTGTTTCTCCGGTAGATTCCTGGTCAGTAGTCAACGTAGTGGGGTCTGTGGGTTCAGTAGAGTCCCCTGGTGTTGGTGTTGTCTCCTCCCCTTCTCCAGCAGCCGTCATGGTCGAGGCATCGGAGCCTTCTCCAGTTGAGGGTAAGGTGGACATGCCATCCGATGACACTGTTGATTCGTCGCCACTTGCTACCGTGGGGCCCGTCGCTCCTCCTCCAGCCGTTGGTTCTGTAGGACTCGTCGTATCTGCTTCCCCTGCGACAGACGGTCGTAATGTGTTTTCCGTCGTGTCTCCGTCGCTCGTGGGGTCCGCTGTACCCCCTTCAGTCGTGGGGTCCGCTGTACCCCCTTCAGTCGTGGGGTCCGTTGTACCCCCTTCGCTCGTGGGGTCCGTCGCGTCTGTCACGTCCGTTGGGTCTGTCGCGTCTGTCACGTCCGTTGGGTCCGTCGTGTCTACTTCATCTGAAGGGATTGTCGTGAACTCCTCCAGGTCGTTAAATTCGCCACCTCCAGCGACCGGAAGCACTAAGAGGAGGAGAAACATGTTTTAGTGGCGGGGCCTCAAACTGGAATATAAATGGTGCTGCGCCTGCGAAACGTTTATATACTGATTTGATGATGTCGTTACCTACGTTTAAAGTTTTCCGATAAACACCAACGCTGGAAATTATGAACGCTCATTATGTCAAAGAGCACAATAGTTGGCGCAGTCCTTTCACAACCTAATGGCACTGCATATTTTAGGATTGGCGTGATGCACGTGGTATATAAGGTCTTTGTTCAGATTTCTAAAAGCAGTACTTATGTTGGTCAAATCAGCATACGACACTGATGATATCCGTTAGCTTTTTTTTTTTTTTTTTTTTTTTTTGAGATATATACAAGAGTTGTTACATTCTTGTACAGCCACTAGTACGCGTAGCGTTTCGGGCAAGTCCTTAATCCTATGGTCCCTGGAATACGATCCCCTGCCGCGAAGAATCGTTTTTTCATCCAAGTACACATTTTACTGTTGCGTTAAACAGAGGCTACAGTTAAGGAATTGCGCCCAGTAAATCCTCCCCGGCCAGGATACGAACCCATGACATAGCGCTCGCGGAACGCCAGGCGAGTGTCTTACCACTACACCACGGAGACTGTATGACTGTATAGGTTAATAGTGTGGTTTAAACTCAGAGGTTTTTCTCTGCCAGTTTGAGCTATCTCATCTCCCATTTGGTACCTTGCGTCTGGCCTCCTATTTCTGGCATCGTTTCATTAGTTTACACTTGCCTAAGTTTAACTCTAGAAGCCATTTGTTGGACCAGTCTTTTAATTTGCCCATCTTATACTTTTCTATTTTCCTACAAGTTAATCTCTAGAAGTTTGTGTGTGCGTGCGCGCGTGTGTGTACATATTTACTGTTCGTGCCTACAGGATCAAGCTATTAGCTCTTGGATCTCGCCTAACCGTCGGTTGTCTAATGTACTGACTTCCGACCTTATTTTCTCTATCATATCTACTAGATATATTGCTCTGTTAACACACCACACATCCTCAGAATGTAGCCCGTAGCAGCTGTCTAACTCCCAAGTACCTATTTACAGCTAGGTAAACATGGATATCAGGTGAAAGATTATGACCATTTGTTTCTGCTTGGCTGGGAATCGAACCCGGGCTCTTAGGACTACGACTTCCAAGCACTGTCCACTCGGCCGCGAGGACGTGTGTGTGTGTGTGTGTGTGTGTGTGTGTGTGTGTGTGTGTGTGTGTGTGTGTGTGTGTGAGTGTGGTGTGTGTGTGCGCGTGTGTGTGTGTGTGTGTGTGTGTGTGTGTGTGGTGTGTGTGTGTGTGTGTGTGTGTGTGTGTGTGTGTGTGTGTGTGTGTGTGTGGGTCCTACATCCCTCAAATCCCTGCAATCCTGATCCGCCAGTATAGAAACTCGCCAACATTCGCTCACACAAGAAGTGTGTTAAAGATGTGGGAATAATATTGTCTCTTGTGATACGCCCCTGTGTTTGTCACACATTATTTTACATTAACGTTTGAAGCTCTTTAAAATAAAATCTTAAAATACCAGTCTGATTTGATGTAAGAGCGTCGGCCTGATGCATATTAAACGCTTACACAAGACTAGTTTGGAAATAGCCACACTTTTAAATCATTTTTGTATTTGGGTTATATTTTTGTGGCGGATTTCCAAATTTTAAATTGTTTTCTGCTCATATTTTGGTCAATATGGTATTCGTATATAGATGAGTTGGGTGTTTTGAATTATTGTTATGTTGACATTGAAAGTTATAGTTGTGGCTTATGTACATAAAACTGAAGATCTACCCAAAATATTCAACATGCTTATACCAACCCGTTCTCGCACTTGCTTATAGTCAATATTGGCTTATTTAATAAGTGCATATGTGGCATACTAATTGATTGTGAATATTTTACTTTACCTTGAAAAGTTTCATAGAAAACACCGACCTTACCTAACCTTCTTAGTATGTTAAGATAATCATCTTATTGCTTCTTAATTACAATTATTACTTAACCTATATCGTTGATAGGTTAAGTAATAATTGTAAATAAGAAGCAATAAGATGCTTATCTTAACATACTAAGAAGGTTAGGTGAGGTCGGGGTTTTCTATGAAGCTTTTCAAGGTAAAGTAAAATATTCACAATCAATTAGTATGCCACATATGCACTTATTAAATAAGCCAATATTGACAATAGCAAGTGCGAGAACGGGTTGCTTATACACATATAATCTCGTCAAGTTAATCGCTATTTCTGTACACACACACAACCAGTTGTCACACAAATTAGATCTATCAAGGAACACTCATTTGGGATTCCAGTATCAGAGTCGTCTCAATATATAAACAAATACATAACTGACCAGATACTTCGTCCGCTTTTTCTAACATAGAAGAGATGGGATCTTGATGTGATTCTGAGACTCAGTGATTCCTCGCAGCCCGGGCTCTTGACTAGGCTTCCCGGTTGACGGGCTCTGACTAGGCTTTCTGATTGACGGGCTCTGACTAGACTTCCCGGTTGACGGGCTCTGACTAGGCTTCCTGGTTGACGGGCTCTGACTAGGCTTCCTGGTTGACGGGCTCTGACTAGACTTCCTGGTTGACGGGCTCTGACTAGGCTTTCTGATTGACGGGCTCTGACTAGACTTCCTGGTTGACGGGCTCTGACTAGACTTCCTGGTTGACGGGCTCTGACTAGGCTTTCTGATTGACGGGCTCTGACTAGGCTTTCTGATTGACGGGCTCTGACTAGACTTCCTGGTTGACGGGCTCTGACTAGGCTTCCTGGTTGACGGGCTCTGACTAAGCTTCCGGTTGACGGGCTCTGACTAGACTTCCTGGTTGACGGGCTCTGACTAGGCTTCCTGGTTGACGGGCTCTGACTAGGCTTCCTGGTTGACGGGCTCTGACTATACTTCCTGGTTGACGGGTTTTGACTATACTTCCTGGTTAACGGGCTGGTCAAACAAGCTGTGTGTGGTTGGTCTTCCTACAAAATCCACAACGCTATCAAGAATAAGTCACTAGATTAGAGATGACATTCGTAACTTCCAGACATATACTCCTTGAACGAACGTAATTAATTCAACGCTCGTTTCACCAACTCTGGCACAAATTACGAACCTCGAATTGGCAACCGGTTTGCATCATATACTCTTTAACAACTCAAAAAAACATCGTGTAAATGAATACTTAATAATACAATGATCAATGCATAATAAATTTCAAGCATGAACACTGCTTCAAACAAATGTTACACGTAAAAGTAGTCTTAGATTTCTTAAATAACAAATAGAACTGTAATAACAATAAGAATTGCTTGTGCTGTTGAGCAAACTTGTCTGCCTCCTGGACTTACCTAGAGGGAAGATGGCGACGCTGCTGCCTATTGATCCTGACGACGATGATGACGATGACGATGACGACGACGATGATGATGAGGACGAGGAGCCGCCACCGGCACCGGTGTCGAAGAAGATGTTTGGATTAAAGAGGAATCCACTAAAGATCGCCCAGATGAACCATCCCTGAATATGAAGAGAAAGACTGATGCAAATGATCTCATTTTAACATATTTATACAATATTTATGTTTGGATGAAGATTGCTACTAATTATTCGTATTTTATCTATTTTGCATTTATATTTAGATATAGATTTAACAACCTTATATTTATATAAGGTTGTTAAATTTAGTTACTCTGTATTTATATAAGGTTGTTAAATCTAGTTACTCTTAACATCAACTAAGGTCAGAACTCAATATTTGTCAGAATTATACTGTATCTGGTGGTTGATGGTGGTTATAGCAGCAGTTACTGAAAGTTATGATAGAGATTGACGACGGCTTTGGCTGTGGTTGATGAAAGTTGAGTTAGAGATTGATAGTGGTGATGGGTGGCAGCTATGGTTGAAGTGATTTGTCGGGTTGTTGTTGTTGGTGGTTGAGGTGTGTTGTGATGATGGAAATGGTGGTATTAGTGACAGTTGGTAATGTAGGTGTAATAGTTGGTTAGCATTAACCAACGCTAGTTCTCTCTACTGTTGGTTAGTGGTTGATAACGGCTGCCATTGCGGTTGATAATGTGGTGTTGCTTTAAGCTGATGTAGAACGTGTAAGGTTGATTAGAAATAGTGAGAAACTTCGTTTGGATATGCAGGTGATGAGTCACAATAACGTGGCTAAAGTAAGTTGACCAGACCACACACACTAGAAGGTGAAGGGACGACGACGCTTCGGTCCGTCCTGGACCATTCTCAAGTCGATTGTCGACTTGAGACCGAAACGTCGTCGTCCCTTCACCTTTAGTGTGTGTGGTCTGGTCAACTTCGTTTGGCTACATAGGAATGCTGTAACATGACACCATTTTCAAAGTGTTCGGATAACGGCGAAGCTGAACGAACTACTAAGATACTTTAAAGTTGACTACCTATGTACTCAAGAAGCTCAACAAGGGTTAAGAGGCTGCTTCAAGAGTCGCAGCTCAAACCTCTTGGAGCCCATCTAGGCGAGTACACTCTCCAGCTTCTTCAAGCGGAAGGCGATTTCTCCAAATAATTTACAGCACCGAGGGGTGTAAAGGCACCCCAACCGTCGACAGCATCCACCCACCCACTTCCTCCTCCTCCTCCGTTATCTTGAGGTTATCTTGAGATGATTTCGGGGCTTTTTAGTGTCCCCGCGGCCCGGTCCTCGACCAGGCCTCCACCCCTAGGAGGGGTGGAGGCAGCAACCCGTGACAGCTGCCCGTGACAGCTGACTAACACCCAGGTACCTATTTTACTGCTAGGTAACAGGGGACATAGGGTGAAACCCGAGACCACAGGATCACAAGTCCAGCGTGCTGTCCGCTCGGCCGACCGGCTCCGTAGCTGCAGTTCTTCTCTATCATACACTAATTCCTGAGCATCAAGCAAAACATTGAGAGGTGCACTCCATTCCTCGGTGTATGTACACTGAAAGATTATTTTAGACTGTGTGCAGTAGGCTATAGTGGTGACCTGAATAACCCTTCAGCGGTTGATAGGCCTTAACCCAAACACCAAACCTAACTAAGCCTGTTTTTCCTTAAATTAAGCTTAAATGTTCTTCCTAGTCACGTATCTGGGTCCATATATTTCTTCCGTTTTGAGTATTGATATCTATGTATTCGCATATCTTTGAGCGAATATGTAGAATTTCCTCGGTGTTGACTGCATAGTCTCGTGTCCCCCAGGCAGCAAAAATATCAGTCAGCATTTTTGTATGTTAGCTATGTTTCCTAGTCTCATGTCACTAATAACAATTGCCTCCTTAGACTTTAGAGACATACGATAAGGAATATGAACGTTCTGTAAGATCTCTATCCTCACACTGGCAAACTCAATAAGTGATTTTTATACACTTCCGCGCATACACTCTTCTGACGTGAATACATTTTTAGAAATACATTCTAACTTTGAGACACTGTTGTATCTCTCTCTCTCTCTCTCTCTCTCTCTCTCTCTCTCTCTCTCTCTCTCTCTCTCTCTCTCTCTCTCTCTCTCTCTCTCTCTTCTCTCTCTCTCTCACTCTCTCACTCTCACTCTCTCACTCTCTCACTCTCTCTCACTCTCTCTCACTCTCTCTCACTCTCTCTCACTCTCACTCTCTCACTCTCTCTCACTCTCTCACTCTCTCTCACTCTCTCTCACTCTCTCACTCACTCACTCACTCACTCACTCACTCACTCACTCACTCACTCACTCACTCTCTCTCTCTCTCTCTCTCTCTCTCTCTCTCTCTCTCTCTCTCTCTCTCTCTCTCTCTCTCTCTCTCTCTCACTCACTCAGAGGTTTACCACCAGACAACACAAGTGCCAGAGCTGAAAGGTATGAGCTACGCGAAGACATGAATTAAACTTCACGTCACTGGAAGATAGCATAGTCAGGGGAGTCATGATCACCGCCTACAAAATTATAGCGGACATAGACAAGGGCAGACCGTCGTGTGTGAGACATGAATAAGAACAAAAAAAAAACAAGAGAATTTTGACATGGGAATTTGTCCTATTTTGACATGGGAACAAAAAAGTTCTAACTAAATGACTCAAAGATTCATTATTTTATTAAAAGTGTCAGGATAGCTAAGAAAATAGTGAAGTAGTGGTTATCTTGAGGTTATCTTGAGATGATTTCGGTGCTTTAGTGTCCCCGCGGCCCGGTTCTCGACCAGGCCTCCCCCCAGGAAGCAGCCCGTGACAGGACTAACACCCAGGTACCTATTTACTGCTAGGTAACAGGGGCATAGGGTGAAAGAAACTGTGCCCATTGTTTCTCGCCGGCGCCCGGGATCGACCCCGGGACCACAAGATCACAAGTCCAGCGTGCTGTCCGCTCGGCCGACCGGCTCCCCTAGTGGACCAGACCCCGAACCTATCTTTAAATGCTATCATGACAGGACTTAATAGGTTTGGGAATCTGTACACCAATTGATTAAGAGTTGAGAGGCGGGGACCAAAGAGCTGAAGCTCAATCCCCGGCAGCACAAGTAGGTGAGTACAAACACAGACACACAAAAACATACCATCGCTTCACTCACAAACATTAAAACTGTCTTCTTTTTACTCCACAATAAAAGGCACGGAGCATAGGCACCAATGGGAAGCAGTTGCCTTAATAAGCCCCAGACAATTACCTTCGCTCTGATGGCTAACTAAATTACCGTATTAAAAAACAAGGCAGTCTCCAGGGAGGAGGGGACAGCTTCCTTCTGTCTGTCTGTCTGTGGTCTGTCTGTCTGTCTGTCTGTCTGTGTCTGTCTTCTGTCTGTCTGTCTGTCTGTCTGTCTGTCTGTCTGTCTGTCTGTCTGTCTTTCTGTCTGTCTATTTGTCTGTCTGTCTGTCTCTGTCTTTATCTATATTTGTCTTCTTCCCTCTACGTGTAACCAACCCCAACAACACAGTCTATCTCCCACAACACACAACACTGTCTCCCTTGCTATACAACTTACTCCCCCCACACAACCTGTTCTCCAACAACACGCTTCCACTCAGCCCACATATCTCCCCGGGCTGGGAGAGCGCGTCACAAGGTGGTCGAGGAGAGCCCAAATTAAAGGTCGGGAAGCAGTCAGTGAACAAGCCGGAGCGGCCCTGGTAGACGACGACAGGTGGCCGCCGCGGCGTTAGTGGGTGAGCCTTGGATGACGGGGCCATCAGATGGGTGGTGGGTGGGGTGTCTGGAGGGCGGGATGGGGGGAAAGAATTGTGGTAAGGGTCGTGAAGAGGGAGAGGGGTGGATTGAGAGAGAAACGGAAGGAATAACGGAAAGACGAGGAACGATAGGAGACACAGACGAAGCAAATGAAGGAGGAATGGAAGCAGACAAGGACCAATAACGGGACTGAAGTATGTTGACCAGACCACACACTAGAAGTTGAAGGGACGACGACGTTTCGGTCCGTCCTGGACAACAATCGACTTGAGAATGGTCCAGGACGGACCGAAACGTCGTCGTCCCTTCAACTTCTAGTGTGTAGTCTGGTCAACAGACAAGGACCCTTGCATAACAAACCAGTAAGCAACCCGGTATGAACACTCTTGACATTTGAGTATTTGGTGGAGGTAGGGATAACCTATCCAAGGATGGGATAGGAAAGGAAAAGCCTGAATTACCGAAGAGGAAAATATGACGAGATGAGGAACTTCATAATGGGAATACCATGGGAAACAGAACTCAGAGAAAAGACTGTTCAAGATATGATGGATTACGTCACCCAGTAGTCCCAGGAAGCTGCAGACAGGTTTATCCTGTTCCAAAAGGAGAACAATGAAAGAACAACAGAAGAATCCATGGTTCAATCAGTAATGTAAGGTAGCGAAGCAATTGAGTACAAGAACATGGAATAACTACAGGAATAAAAGAACACCAGAGAGCAGGGAGAGATACCAAAGGGCCAGGAATGAGTACCACAGAGTGAGGAGAGAAGCAAAGAGATCCAACCAAAACTGCTCCACAGCCACATTATGAGGAAAACAGCAGTGAGGAACAAGTAATGAAACTGAGAAAAGTGGAGAGAGATACACAGAGAATGACAAGAATGTGTGTGAAGAACTCAACAATAGATTCCAAGAGGTGTTCACAATAGAGCAAGAAGCCCCAATACTAAATGAGGAGGCAAACCAAGCAGCCTTGGAGGAATTTGAGCTCACCAGTGAGGCCAAAATGAATCTGTTGGAGCTAAATGTGACAAAAGCTGTTGGGCCTGACGGAATCTCACCGTGGATACTAAAGGAGGGTGCAGAAGCACTAAGTGTGCTGCTCTCTATGGTGTATAATAGATCACTGGAAACAGGAGACCTTCCGGAAAGCTGGAAGTCAGCTAATGTAGTCCCAATATACAAAAAGGGTGGCAGGCAAGAGGCGCTGAGCTACAGGCCAGATTCCCTAACTTGTATACCATGGAAGGTGATGGAGAAGTTCGCGAGGAAAAGGCTCATAGAACATATGGAGGGGAAAGAGCTTTGTAACACACCACCAGCATGGGTTTAGGGATGGTAAATCGAGCCTCACAGGCTTAATAGAATTATATGACCAGGCGACAAAAATTAAGCAAGAAAGAGAAGGGTGGGCAGTCTGCATTTTCTTGAACTGTCAGAAAGCCTTTGAAACAGTACCTCCATAAAAGGTTGTTACAAAAGTTGAAGAAACAGCCAGGAGTTAAAGGTAAGGTGCTCCATTGGACAAAGGGGAGTATCTAAGCAACATAAAACAGCGAGTAACTGTGTGTGGGGGGGGGGGGGGAGACATCACAGTGGCGAGGTGTTATCAGCAGAGTCCCAAAGGGCTCTGTACTTGGACCCATCCTGTTTCTTATATATGTAAACGATCTTCCAGAGGGTATAGACTCGTTCCTTTCAATGTTTGCTGATGATGCAAAAATTATGAGAAGAATCAAGACAGATGAAGATAGATAGAGACTACAGGACGATCTGGACAAACTGGAGGAATGGTCTAGAAAATGGCTACTAAAGTTTAACTCAGGAAAGTGTAAATTAATTAAATTAGGCGAAGTGAGCAGGAGGCTGAACACAAGGTACCATCTGGGAGGTGAAATTCTGCAAGAGTTACATAAAGAGAAAGATCTGGGGGTTGATATCACACCGAACCTGTCCCCAGAAGCCCACATCTAAAGGATATCATCAGCGGCATAAGCAAGATTGGCCAGCATAAGAACTGCCTTTAAAAACTTGTGTAAGGAATCGTTCAGGACCCTGTATAACACTTATGTCAGACCAATCGTGGAGTATGCAGCTCCAGCCTAGAGTCCATACCTAGTTAAACACAAGACAAAGCTAGAGAAGATTCAGAGGTATGCCACTAGACTACTCCCAGAACTGAGAGGTATGAGCTACGAGGAAAGGCTACTGGAGCTAAACCTCACGTCCCTAGAAGACAGAAGAGTAAGGGGAGACATGATAATCACCTACAAAATTCTCAGGGGTATTGTCAGGGTGGGCAAAGACAAACTATTTAGCATGGGTGGAACGCGAACAAGGGGACACAGGTGGAAACTTAGTACCCACATGAGCCACAGAGACAATAGATTTTTTTCAGTATCAGAGTAGTTAACAAATGGAATGCATTAAGCAGTGATGTGGTGGAGGCTGACTCCATACACAGTTTCAAATGTAGATTTAATAGAGCCCAATAAGCTCCGGAATCTGTACACGAATTGATTGACAGTTGAGAGGCGGGACTAAAGAGCCAAAACTCAACCCCCGCAAGCACAACTAGGTGAGTACTCAACACTTGCTGCCCAAACTCCTTCGTCTGGTGTTGGTCTTATTACTCTGAAGGGACTTTTAAGACCACAAGGAATTACTGCACATAAATCGTGAAACGGGATATTTTTCGGTGTAAATCCTTAACCTTGATTGTTTTGGTGTTGGACTTAACGCATATCAAACTATGAAAGCTTATTAAGGTAACACAATAGCTCACTGATCAGCAGACATATATACTATAGTCTTGGACTAAAGTAAACTGTAAAAACACCGGAACGTTGGATTGATTGATTGATAAAGATTAAGCCACCCAAAAGGTGGCACGGGCATGAATAGCCCGTAAGTGGTGGCCCTTTTGAGCCATCACCAGTATCAATAGATGACACTGGAGATCTGTGGAGGTGCGACTGCACCCTGCGTGACGGGAGATGTCTCCCGTGGAACGTTGGTGTATTTATGAGTATATGTATCCCTCTCGATGTTAGAATTTTAAATACAGTATAGTCCTAATATGTTAACTGCAGTAAGCCCAACGCAACAAACGTGTATTTTCAGGATTTTCAGAATGTTTTATATTCTGAAAATGTTTATATTTAGAATTTTTATATTTATATTTTTTATATTTATATTAAAGTACATCGTCATAAACTTTCATCACAAGAAAAGCTGGATGTAACAGGCGCGAAGGTCTACCTACACAACCCGTTCTCGCAAATGTAATAAGTCAATATTGACTTATTAAATATGTGCATAGGTGACATACTTAACATAATAGTTTCCCTTGAAAAGCTTCATAGAAAACACCGACTTTACCTAACCTACTTAGTATGTCAAGATAAGCATCTTATTGCTTCGTAATTACAATTATTACCTAACCTATACCTATAATAGGTTAAGTAACAATTGTAATTACGAAGCTATAAGATGCTTATTTTAACATACTAAGTAGGTTAGGTAAGGTCGGTGTTTTCTATGAAGCTTTTCAAGGGAAACTATTATGTTTAGTATGTCACCTATGCACGCAACTAATAAGTCAATATTGACTTATTAAAGTTGCGAGAACGGGTTGACCTACAAGGCACAAAAAATCACGAAATGTAAACCAGCGATAGATAGTATTCCAGTGAAGTGTATTAGATGTTGTTGTTGTTGTTGTTTAAGATTCGCTACCTGGAACAAAAAGTTCCAAGCAGCACGGGCTATGGTGAGCCCGTATAACGTGTAATAGAATGGTTGGTACGCAACATATGGAGTGTACTGCAAGAGGGGCATATCTTGGGACCACTTCTATTCCCGATTTACATAAATGACAAGGAATGTGTGTAATAATCATGTGTCATATACAAGTTAGATTACACCCCAACTAAGGGGGACAAACTCACACCACTAGCCCGTTGTAGATGGCTAATTGCTGACTTCGACAGGTTAGTTGAACTCACACATGATAAGTGATTGTCACCGCTGATAAAGGCAGAGTGGTAAGAGTCAGTAGAAGTTAAGGTGGAAGTCATTGGGTATATTTCGAAGTCAATCAAAATGAATCCGGGAAAAATGACCCAGCAGTGGTTTTGTGTTTAGCTTGAAGCCTCTCAACCTCTGGAGGGTTGATCACTCACAATAGCTCACTGACCAACCAGAAAGTATACTTTAGTCTTGGACATAGCCTAGGACTAAAATAAAATAAAATAAAATACAATTCTCTTCTCCGAGGCTATGGGTCCCTACACTTGCACCAGAGGTGGTACCCCTTCACTAAAATATATTCACCAAGAGAGGCACGCCTCGCTGTGTGTGTGTGTATATATTATATATATATATATATATATATATATATATATATATATATATATATTAATATATATCCCTGGTGTATATATTTTGGTGTTAGGCTTCAGGTATATCAGCCTCTGGAGGGTTGGTGAAGCAATTCTTAAAGCTTCCTGACCAGAAAGTATACTTTAGTAAGTAAACTCTCAGTATAATATACACCGAGTAGCGGGGTTCGCCTCTGGGTGTATTTCCTTGTTTAAAACCTATATAGGCAGTGTATTGAGGTATTAACTAAAGTTTAATATATGTCAACACTGGTCACTACTTCCGTGTTTATTGACTTTGTGTCCAGGATTTATGTCCGGATGTTGTGAAAGATGTTGTGTCGGTGTCTTGTATTGTCCATACAACACATATCTGTCCAGGTAATGTGTTTAGGTGTCCAGGCAGTATATTCACGCAATTAACACGTTCAACCCAGGTGTATGTGTGTGTGTGTGTGTGTGTTGAACAGGATTGAACAGCTGAACAAGAATGAACACACCTCGAGTGTAGAAAGCGCTGGCAACTTCCTATCATGCGAGACATGAAGATTACACCCTTAACTTTCCGTTCCCACGACTCTTCGTCGCTTAAACAGGTGTGTGTGTTGTAGTGTGTGTGTGTGTGTGTGTGTGTGTGTGTGTGTGTGTGTGTGTGTGTGTGTGTGTGTGTGTATGTGTCCTAGGCTACATGATCCTTTAGGGTGGAGCCTCAGCTCCTAAACCCGACATTCCAAACATTAGTAGTCGAATGCAATGAACGGTGTATTGTGTACCGCTCAGTGTGTATACCTAGAAGTGGGTTACACCACTTCTAGGTATACTCACTGAGTTTACTACAGCTCAGGACTAAAGTTCATTTATTAATCGGTCAACAATATGCCATTATCCGTCAGTAGAGAGTTAACGGGATGGAGAGGAATAACGGGATAGAATGGAACAAAGAGGAGGAAAGACACTATTGAGGAAGGAGTGAGAGGAGTGAGAGTAAGGAAGAGGGAGTGAGTGGATGGGAAAGGGAAGATATTCTTCCAAGCCAGATTAACCGTACAGTACCGGAAAGGGACAGAGGAGGAGGAGAACGGGGTCAATGGAACGGTACCCATCCACTTTGGTCCATTGGAGGGATCGGACTCCGACCCTGCCAGGTGCAAGGCCGTCACTGTACCGACCAATCCAAGTGGATGAACTAGCTTAGCGTTAAATGCATCCAGTGGGGAATGAATTCAGGTGACGGGGGTCTTACTAACAATTGAGGAATCATAGTCAGACATTGTTTATCACGTCCAAACTTGGGAGGAAGTAGAGACAGACATTGTTTAACATGGGAGGAACCAGAGAGACAGTGACTAACATGGGAGGAACCAGAGAGACAGTGACTAACATGGGAGGAACCAGACAGTGACTAACATGGGAGGAACCAGAGAGACAGTGACTAACATGGGAGGAACCAGAGAGACAGTGACTAACATGGGAGGAACCAGAGAGACAGTGACTAACATGGGAGGAACCAGAGAGACAGTGACTAACATGGGAGGAACCAGAGAGACAGTGACTAACATGGGAGGAACCAGAGAGACAGTGACTAACATGGGAGGAACCAGACAGTGACTAACATGAGAGGAACCAGAGAGACAGTGACTAACATGAGAGGAACCAGAGAGACAGTGACTAACATGGGAGGAACCAGAGAGACAGTGACTAATATGAGAGGAACCAGAGAGACAGTGACTAACATGGGAGGAACCAGAGAGACAGTGACTAACATGGGAGGAACCAGAGAGACAGTGACTAACATGGGAGGAACCAGACAGTGACTAACATGAGATGAACCAGAGAGACAGTGACTAACATGAGAGGAACCAGACAGTGACTAACATGAGAGGAACCAGAGAGACAGTGACTAACATGAAGGAACCAGAGAGACAGTGACTAACATGGGAGGAACCAGAGAGACAGTGACTAACATGAGAGGAACCAGGAGACAGTGACTAACATGGGAGGAACCAGACAGTGACTAACATGAGAGGAACCAGAGAGACAGTGACTAACATGAGAGGAACCAGAGAGACAGTGACTAACATGAGAGGAACCAGAGAGACAGTGACTAACATGAGAGGAACCAGAGAGACAGTGACTAACATGAGATGAACCAGAGAGACAGTGACTAACATGGGAGGAACCAGACAGTGACTAACATGAGAGGAACCAGAGAGACAGTGACTAACATGAGAGGAACCAGAGAGACAGTGACTAACATGAGAGGAACCAGAGAGACAGTGACTAACATGAGAGGAACCAGAGAGACAGTGACTAACATGGGAGGAACCAGAGAGACAGTGACTAACATGAGAGGAACCAGAGAGACAGTGACTAACATGAGAGGAACCAGAGAGACAGTGACTAACATGAGAGGAACCAGAGAGACAGTGACTAACATGAGATGAACCAGAGAGACAGTGACTAACATGAGAGGAACCAGAGAGACAGTGACTAACATGAGAGGAACCAGAGAGACAGTGACTAACATGAGAGGAACCAGAGAGACAGTGACTAACATGAGAGGAACCAGAGAGACAGTGACTAACATGGGAGGAACCAGACAGTGACTAACATGGAAGGAACCAGAGAGACAGTGACTAACATGGAGGAACCAGAGAGACAGTGACTAACATGGGAGGAACCAGAGAGACAGTGACTAACATGGGAGGAACCAGAGAGACAGTGACTAACATGAGAGGAACCAGAGAGACAGTGACTAACATGGGAGGAACCAGACAGTGACTAACATGAGAGGAACCAGAGAGACAGTGACTAACATGAGAGGAACCAGAGAGACAGTGACTAACATGAGAGGAACCAGAGAGACAGTGACTAACATGAGATGAACCAGAGAGACAGTGACTAACATGGGAGGAACCAGACAGTGACTAACATGAGAGGAACCAGAGAGACAGTGACTAACATGAGAGGAACCAGAGAGACAGTGACTAACATGAGAGGAACCAGAGAGACAGTGACTAACATGAGAGGAACCAGAGAGACAGTGACTAACATGGGAGGAACCAGAGAGACAGTGACTAACATGAGAGGAACCAGAGAGACAGTGACTAACATGAGAGGAACCAGAGAGACAGTGACTAACTTGAGAGGAACCAGAGAGACAGTGACTAACATGAGAGGAACCAGAGAGACAGTGACTAACATGAGATGAACCAGAGAGACAGTGACTAACATGAGAGGAACCAGAGAGACAGTGACTAACATGAGAGGAACCAGAGAGACAGTGACTAACATGAGAGGAACCAGAGAGACAGTGACTAACATGAGAGGAACCAGAGAGACAGTGACTAACATGAGAGGAACCAGAGAGACAGTGACTAACATGAGATGAACCAGAGAGACAGTGACTAACATGAGAGGAACCAGAGAGACAGTGACTAACATGGGAGGAACCAGACAGTGACTAACATGGGAGGAACCAGAGAGACAGTGACTAACATGGGAGGAACCAGAGAGACAGTGACTAACATGGGAGGAACCAGAGAGACAGTGACTAACATGGGAGGAACCAGACAGTGACTAACATGGGAGGAACCAGAGACACAGTGACTAACATGGGAGGAACCAGAGAGACAGTGACTAACATGGGAGGAACCAGAGAGACAGTGACTAACATGGGAGGAACCAGAGAGACAGTGACTAACATTAGAGGAACCAGAGAGACAGTGACTAACATGGGAGGAACCAGAGAGACAGTGACTAACATGGGAGGAACCAGAGAGACAGTGACTAACATGGGAGGAACCAGAGGACAGTGACTAACATTAGGAACCAGAGAGACAGTGACTAACATGGGAGGAACCAGAGAGACAGTGACTAACATGGGAGGAACCAGAGAGACAGTGACTAACATGGGAGGAACCAGAGAGACAGTGACTAACATTAGAGGAACCAGAGAGACAGTGACTAACATGGAGGAACCAGAGAGACAGTGACTAACATGGGAGGAACCAGAGAGACAGTGACTAACATTAGAGGAACCAGAGAGACA
>NC_091224.1:23558650-23591150 GCF_040958095.1 Procambarus clarkii
GATTCAAACATGTCTTTTAAGTCTAGCATTGATCTTGTGGAACGTGGGGGAGTGATAGAGACGATTTACATACTGAATTCCAAAAAATGGGTTCATCTCAATAGTGTTTTTTTCATGATTCTAAGAGGAAATTATGTTCCGTCCTTTCTTGTAGAGAGAAGTATAGTTTTGTCCTTAGAAATAGTTGCATCCTAGCCAGAAGCTTCTCAGAGAGGTGACGATGGAATGCGCTAGTTGTGTTTACATTGTCAACTCTAGCGTTCGATATGACAAATCTCTTTACATAACCTCCAGTCTTAATACACGCTAGGAAATAAAGTAGCGAGAAGCACTGTATTACTGCAGAATGTCTTCTAATATATATCTGTGTCTACCGAGATGATCCAGCGAGCCACCGTCCTTCAGTGAGGCTTATCTCAGAAAAAAAATACTTCACAACTCGACTCTTGGGACTAAACTGGAGCACTCTGTCTGTTAAAGCCAGTTCGGGCTTGCTTATGAGAAATGTTCATTCTTCTCTCATTAAACCTCATTAAACCGTGAACCTTTTCTCAGATATCACAGCCACTGAAACTCCGTCTCATTATTTTTTTGCATCTGATTAGCCAATAGTCATGATAGCGGAAGACTCTAACATTGACTTGGAACATTGTCATAGCAGATGAACAAGAACAAACAAAACACTAATAAATATTACTTTAAATGCCCAAAAATATTATACAGTTATGCTTAAGTTATTTTAGACATTCTGAACACATCTGTGTGACTCACGTCCATGCAAGCACAGCCTAGCAAGGCCCGAAAATCTGCATTTACTATTATAATAAAAATTCTTTTTGTATGAATCTCTTATATATATATATATATAATATATATATATATATATATATGTCGTACCTAGTAGCCAGAACGCACTTCTATGCCTACTATGCAAGGCCTGATTTGCCTAATAAGCCAAGTTTTCATGAATTAATTGTTTTTTGACTACCTAACCTACCTAACCTAACCTAACCTAACTTTTTCGGCTACCTAACCTAACCTAACCTATAAAGATAGGTTAGGTTAGGTTAGGTTGGGTTGGTTAGGTTCGGTCATATCTCTACGTTAATTTTAACTCCAATAAAAAAAATTGACCTCATACGTAATGAAATGGGTTGCTTTATCATTTCATAAGAAAAAAATTTGAGAAAATATATTAATTCAGGAAAATTTGGCTTATTAGGCAAATCGGGCCTTGAATAGTAGGCTGAGAAGTGCGTTCTGGCTACTAGGTACGACATATATATATATATATATATATATATATATATATATATATATATATATATATATATATATATATATATATATATATATACACAACAAAGGATAGTATGAACAATGGAAAATAATTACAAAATGGTATATAGCAGTTAAACTTTAGACCCAGAAATATATCAAGGTACAGGGTAGTTAACATTAGCTACTTGTGGGTTTAAGGTTCAAAAGTCAGGCTTTTGACTCAGGAGTCAAGAGTATCATTGAACACCACTTAAGGGGTAAAATATCTAGATGATAAGGCCCCTTAGAAGGTAAGGGGCGCTAGATAAGGAGGTACACAAGGTAGGTAATGAGAGCCCCAACCACCAGGAGGCCAAGAAGGTTGAAGCCTATTAAGGAGTCAGAACCGAAGCCTCCCTGCTGAATCAGCCAGCGCCGCCTTCTCCCATGAGGGAGATTGGGAGATGAGGTAGTCGTCCTGGAGTGAGGGAGAGGGGTGGTTCCTGCACTCCCTGCTCTCTCACTTTCAGTTGCATTCGAGAAATAATTTTGGGTATCGTTGTCGGTGTCGATCGAAGTCTCAGAGGGTTTCGAGTGCGGTTCACCGGTATAGTCGATGTTCACGCTGTCGAAGCAGTTACCAACGGCTTTGAGAAGCCTCGAAGCAGCTGAACGTGACCCTAAATCAATGAACGTCTCTATGAGCTCTCCACCTTCAAGTAAACCGAGGCTCGCCTCCAGCAGCGTCTTGTCAGGAAAGATCATTTGAGCCGCATTCATTAGCCATTTCCCTCCGATGAGCGGTACAGACGCGAAGATGCAAGTGAGCACGAGTTCTCCTTCGTCAGGGAAGTCTTCCGTTGGTTCTTGGTCGCTTTCCTCCCGTGTGTAGTAAGGCGATATGAAGTTCATTGAGCTAGAGCTTCCTTCTGGAAGCGAAGGTTTCCTTTGTTGAAGCCGGGGATGCAGACTATCAGCATCATTATTATTTGATATACTGGACCCCACCTCAGGACCAAGGCTGGCCAACACAACCACGTTGCCTGAAAACAAAATAAAATAATTGTATTTTAATAGTGCGTAACTTCAAAGTTCGTGTGTGGTAGTGTATAAGCTCCCTACAGGTTAGTAATGTTTAATATATAATTATATATTTAATGATTAAGATATTAACTCTCTCTCTATATTAAAAGTACTGCGGAAAGTACTGTTAAACTGTTATAGAACTTGAACATCCAAAATGAATTTTCTAAACCAAGTTCATCTTGTATGAAACAAAATTTTGTATATACTTTGGAAACTATTTAAAAGAACTATTACAGAAACAGGAAAAACTCACCAAAACCAGAGAAATTCTAACCATAACATAGAAATACTCACTATAATAGAGAAGTACTCACAATAAGATAAATACTCACCATAACAGAAAAACTCACCATAATAGAAAAATGCTCACCATAAAAGAGAAGTACTCATCATAACAGAAATACTCACCATAACAGAGGAATACTCACTATAAAAGAAAAAGATGAAGCAGAGAGCAGATCTTCTTGAAGTCAACATAGTTGCCATTGCTGCTCGGACACACGTCTCACACAATGTCACCAGTTCCAGCGAGGAATATCTGAATGCTAATCTGTAATTATGTTTAATTCACTTAATTTGTCCCACAAAATACTATCTCTGAATAACAAACAGGAGGATTTTCTATCCTCACGTTAGATTTACAATTTATTTATCGATTAGATCCTATTTAAATACTTTTATTAATTTCTTTAAACTTACGTAGAAATCAGTTTTCTCGTTAAAATCATTTAATTGATAGGAATCACTTTTGTAATTAAGTTCAAGTCACCGACCACAATCGATTAATAATAAAATTGAACCGCACTTCAAACGCGTTGAACATACCGATAGTGGATTCCTCTCTGTGTTTGCGTTGAAATCACCATATGTCAACACCATGAATTGACTATGTCGTTGAGATCACTATTCTTGCATGTTAAATTATATATTGTTCGTTTAGCGAGTCAGAGAGGCAGTAGAGACAGCAGCAGCTAGACGGACGGACGGGCGGCAGGAGACGCTAGCCAGGCAGACGGTAATGTTTACAGACAGGAGCGCGGAGGGCTTCGCCAAGCTTGACTGTGTGTGTGTGAGTGTCTCAGTCCTGCGTATTGCTGGGGCACCCCATCGCCAACGGCACTACCACCACCACCACCGCCTCCGCTACCACCCCCTCCACCGCCCCAACACCATCACCACCACCCCCAACACACCTACCACCACCACCACTCCAACACCACACACACGAAGACGGGACACCACGAGCGTAGCTCTCATCCTGTAACTACACTTAGGTAATTAAAAATTACCACCACCACCGTTGACAAACCAACTACATATTAATACTCAAGCTTACAACTCTAGAGAAAAAAATGGAAAATAGGGAACATGATCACTACATATAAAATACTGAAGGGAATAGGCTCGGTGGATAAGGAAGACCTCTTTAAAGAGAGAGGACTGTGGTGGAAGATGAAGACGCATATTAGGCCGAGAAATGAGAGAGAGACAGGAGAGAGAGAGAGAGAGAGAGAGAGAGAGAGAGAGAGAGAGAGAGAGAAGAGAGGAGAGAGAGAGAGAGAGAGAGAGAGAGAGAGAGAGAGACAGGAGAGAGTGACAGGAGAGAGAGAGACAGGAGAGAGAGAGAGAGAGAGAGAGAGAGAGAGAGAGAGAGAGAGAGAGAGAGAGAGAGATTAAGTAAATACTGGTGATTTGTGTGAATGATAAACAAATGAATTACATTGCAAGTAGAAGTCTTGGAAGCCACCTCCATCTACACTTTCAACTCCGATGCAACAAAGAACTGAACAAAGAAACTCAACAAGTTCAACAATGTTTGGTTTGTATGGTGTTAAACATAAGGCTTAATGACCACAGGAGGTTATTAAGGTCACCACCAATCAGCAAATATACTTTAGTTCCGAACATTGTTCAGTAGTTTACTATGCTCTCAGCTCATATACAACGATAATCTTGTCAAGTCGCAGCTCGGCCAAATAAACAATAAATAATCCTCGTTAATCAAGCTGTCAAACCACTGTAAGGGAATTCAAGTAACTCCCAACTAATTAGAAAGGGAACTATCAGGAACGACTAATGGCTTGGCCATTAGTCGTAATGGCCAAGCCATTACGACTATATAGCACATGGAAAAGATGGGACGGGAGGGGGGGGAGGGAATGGTGCCCAAGTACTAGGACGGTTGGGAATTGAACGCCGACCTGCATGAAGCGATACCGTCGCTCTACCGTCCAGCCCAAGTGGTCCGAGGTCACGTGTTGAGTTACCGTCTTCCCTCTTTCCGGTAGTCATGGACGGTGGAGTCGAGAAGTGAACCCTTCATGTGGTGCTCGAACTGGAATGATTGAACATAGTAAACACGAACGTGTCAGTCTTGTCCCACGCGCCATAAACCCTAATGATCCATCCATCAAACAATAGCGGTTGTGTGAGCAGGTGTTGTGTGTTTGGGAAGCATCTGTGCGAGTGTTTCCGCTGATGCCTGGGTGTTTATGTGTGCACTCAGAGTGGCCACAACCAATGTTACTCCAACTACATACACACACATACACGCACGCACGCGAACACCCACACACACACATGCATTAGGAAGTGATGTGGTGGAGGCTGACTCCATACACAGTTTCAAATGTAGATATGATAGAGCCCAATAGGCTCAGGAACCTGTACATCAGTTGATTGACGGTTGAGAGGCGGGACCAAAGAGCCAGAGCTCAACCCCCGCAAGCACAATTAGGTGAGTACAATTAGGTGAATTAAGTGAGTACACACACGCGCGCGCGCACACGTGAATTACATATTTACGGACGTTAATGATAGTTCCCGGAAGATTTCTTTCATTTGAAAATTTACGAGAAGTGAAGTCAGTAAGACTCCCGACCATTCACTCCTATTCTGAAGGGCTGACCCGGTTGTTCCTTACTTGAAAGGGGGTACAAGGGAGGAAATCAAGTTCAAGACAAGTTTATTGAGACAAGATTCACCTCAAAAGGATAGAGAAGCTTAAACAATTTCTACCGTCCTCGAGGAGTCAGGTATGATGGTTGTAGATTTACTGAGGCAAGAGGGATGGAGGGATGGCGTCTGCAATTTGACTCGCAGGCTACACTTGAGGAGGGGATTACGGGCTATTCATGCCCGTGCAACCTCTTGGTTGTTGTTGTTTTAGATTTGGCTACTCAGAACGAAGTGTCCATGTAGCACGGGCTATGGTGAGCCCGTAAGGACGCCTCTTGATTGATGAAGATTAAGCCACCCAAAAGGTGGCACGAGCATGAATAGCCCGTAAGTAGAGGACCTTTTGAGCCATTACCAGTATCACTAGATGATACTGGAGATCTGTGGAGGTGCGACTGCACCCTGCATGACGGGAGATGTCTCCCGTCAAACACCTCTTGATTGATGAAGATTAAGCCACCCAAGAGGTGGCACGGGCATGAATAGCCCGTAAGTGGAGGCCCTTTTGAGCCATTACCAGTATCACTAGATGATACTGGAGATCTGTGGAGGTGCGACTGCACCCTGCGTGACGGGAGATGTCTCCCGGACCAAATGGTGACAAACACCTCTTGGGTGGCTTAATCTTTATCAATCAATCAATCTCGAGGTCAGGTGTTTGGATGGCGGCGATGGGGGGAGGTGTAAGGAGTACCTCCACCTACGGCGCCTTCGTCCGCTACCTCAGGAATGTTGACTGTCCTTAGGCACCTCCACACACGCTGACCTGCCTGCTCCACCTACTGGTCAAGGTGACCTCTCCGTTCCCTCACCCGATTTTGCTAGCCTAGATCACAGGTTACACTAGGCTACCTTAGTTTACTTCTAGTTTTCCCTAGCGTATTCGAGTTTACCCTAATTTATCCTAGTTAACCATAATTTGTCCTAGTTTACCACAATAAATATCAACATATTCTTCAATAATACAAAATGTTTATATAAAGGCTTTACAGTTTTAAATTACACTCTTATGTCTACATACCACGTATGCTGAATTAACTCTTTTACATTTAAAATACATAATTGTTAAAGAAAGTATTTAAAACATATATTTATCGTATGCTTCCAATGATATATATATATATATATATATATATATATTATATATATATATATATATATATATATATATATATATATATATATATATATATATTTTAGGTTAATTTACATTTCACTACATAAGCAAGAGATATATAACGGGATTCACACCAAAAAGTTTACTTTGCTTATCGGTATATAGACGCTGTCAGTTTGGAGAATATCTAAAGTTCTTTTATTTATCTTTAGACAATCTTCTCTTTAGTTCTCGACCATGTATTAAAATATATCTGGAAGTTGGAAGTAGGCACTTGTCATGGCCTTAATAACCCTCCAGAGGTTGAGATGCATTGAGCCCAACACCAACCCATGGGATATATACACCGTATGGTGTATATATCTAAGGTTCATATACATATATATATATCATATATCACCTTACATATATCTATATGTAAGGTTCTCGGAATATATACACCGATTTTTTTATTTGATTGTGTATTGTGCACCCCATACTCATTCTGTGAGCGGTAGCGCAAAAAAAGCATTACTGAGGGTCCAAAAGGTCTTTATCAGACCTCAACGGAGATTATATCGTAAACAATTTCATCTATCCTTCACACCGAGATTACTTAAGTCCTAGATTATATTCAGAACTAAAGTATTCTTACTGGCTGGCCTAGTTACCTTCCAAAGGTTGATAGTAAGGTTGTCGTGACCTGTGTGGAGGAGGAAGGACAGAGGAAGAAGGTTTCTAATCCCACAATCGCTACCTCTTCCCCATCCACCAAGCTCCACCCACTTTGCTTTATTTAGTTAAGTTTCCTCTTAAAACCCACCAGCGGCGCGCTGGTGTGGCAGTCTACGTATGCTCCAGGTCTTCAGTACACCATGTATATATATAGAAAATAGTGTTGTGAGCGCTCTTGAGCCAATCACTGTGATGTTGTGAGTTTGTGATGTCCCGATGTTGTCACTAAAAACACCCGACTGAGTCCCTGCCTCGAATGCCACAACCTAACGACACGCAGCTGGGTTTAGCCCTGGCACTTTTTCTCTTACAAATCTTCTTCCTCTCACCCCCCCTTATCTTCTTCTGTCCCCACTTCCAAGCTCGCCCCAATGGGCATCTTCTCCTGTATTATTCTGATTCTGATTCTGTGAGCGGAACTTTACATATATAGCGTCTACTACGTTCTCAACATAGCACGTGCTACTTTGAACTCTTGCTCCGAGTTTTGAACTCTTAAACAACAACGTTTGAACCTTAAATCGTAGAAAATTACGCTTCTTTGGATAACTACACTGAGAGTATACATTAGTTCTGCAATGGGTTCAGGTCTCAATTATTCCTGCTAGTTGATCGGTATGCAATTCTTGTGGTCTTAATAACCTCCGAAAGGTTGACCCAAAGTCAAACACCACACAAAGTAACCACAGTCGAACAAAGTGAATAACTTTCCTGCGTTAGTTAATGCGAAAACAACCTTTATGTTAACATGCCCGATATTCACATCCTCCAGTGATACATATGTGTTAATTATATCTCGTGTGTTAACCCGCTACTTGCCTAAGCATAAAGAAACTCAGTTTTAACAACATGACAAAATATATATACATGAGACAACTGGGATCATATTTCACTCGCAAGAAATGTGGTATTCTGATATTTGCGTTTTGTATTTATGTAAGTATATATATATTATTTGTTACAAGTTGTAATAATTAAATTTATATACTAATATCCAAGTTGCAAAGAAATTTAATTAAAAACTGATATGTAATGTGCACGTTTGTCTGAATTACACACAAATATGTATAATATATTTTAAAATTTTATAATAACAGAATTAAACTAAAGAGTACATTATAAAATTGATCTTTGAAGCTTGAATGTTCTCTTAAAATTCATCTGAATAAGTGCTAACATTTAACTGAAATATATACATCAGAATCTAACTCAAAATCTAACTAATGATCTACCTTAAAAATCTAACGACAAAAGTGTACAATCAATTGATTTTCATATGTATATTAACATACTTAAATACACCCGAACTTAAGAAGCAGCCCTAGACTAAAAAATAATCATGAGAGGTTCAATATTTGTACAGTATATACACACCGAGAGGTATACTCCGATTCTTAGTGTATATATACTGAGTTTACTTTAGTCACGGCCTATGTTCATGAGTAACGTATACTGGTTAGTATAACCAGTTGTTGGTTGGTTAGTAAGCTACTGTAGTGACCTTAATAACCCTCGAGAGGTTGAATAGACCTTAATTAAGCCCAACCAAGTATCCTGCTATAATAAACTATTGATGTATCGATCAGTGAGTAAATATTGTCTTTGTTGACAGAGTCAGCTGGTCAGTCAGCTGATGCGTGGTGACGTGGAACGCCACCAGAGGGCAGGCTGGAACAGCTACATAAATCTGGGTCTTCCGGCAGGACGCGCCAAGGACGAAAACAGCTTGGCGTGGGTAATGTATAGTTTCCTGGTTATTGTGGCGGCTTCATTGTCCGAGTGTCGCTTTCGTGAATAGATTTTATCATGTTATCAGTTATGGCTGATTTGATTTTGAACAATATCTCTTATAGGCATACATGAACATATACAATGACACTCACAATCACGCAATAAACAGACATGAAATAAACACATACACAATTGGGTCTGGTAGCTGAGTGGACAACTCGCGGGACTCGTAATCCTGTGGCCCTGGTTCGATTTCCGGTGCTAGCAGAGATTAATGGGCAGAGTTTCTTTCACCCTGATGCACCTGTTACCTAGCAGTAAATAGGTACTTGGGGGTTAGACAGATGTTACGGGCTGCTTCCTGTGTGTGTGTGTGTGTGTGTGTGTGTGTGTGTGTGTGTGTGTGTGTGTGTGTGTGTGTATGTATGTGTATGTGTGTGTGTGTGTGTGTGTGTGTGTGTGTGTTGTGTGTGTGTGTGTGTGTGTGTGTGTGTGTGTGTGTGTGTGTGTGTGTGTGTGTATGTATGTGTGTGTGTGTGTGAGAGAGAGAAATATACGTAGTAGATATAATAGGGGATAACACATCAGGAATCTGTAAATTAGACCAACTGTTAGAAAGGTGGGGTCCAAGAGCTAATAGCGCGAGCCTGCAGGCACAGATAGTAAATACCCACGAAAAAACAAACACACGCACACACATTCATCCTCAATCTAAGCATTTAGGCCTACCCACAAACACAATACATATCAATAATCCCTGTTCATTACACTACCGTAACAATGTCCCCAACTTGCATAGATAATTTTAAACCCATGTCCAGTAGAAATCTGCCCATTTAAAGTTGTCTATACAATAAACTTTTATTACAAAAAAAGACCACTATGATTCAAATCAAAGTGAATTAAATGTTTATAGTTTTCCAAATTTCAATAGTACGAAGTCGACTATTGTCTTTAGTACAAAAATGTTTATATTTAGACAAACTCTGGTTTCCTTTGACGCAGAGCGAAAACAACTCCCATAATGTGTTTCCAGATCGCGATGCGTGCCGAGGGACCCCTGAAGGCTGACGACCCAGACCTGCTGGAGCTACTGAGGGCGCAGTACTTACATCCTCCGGACGGTCTTCCTTACGACCTCAAAGAGGACGCCGGGACCAAAGACAACCTCTACAAACGATATAAGATTATATACCCTTCTTGGGCCTTCATTGATAGTGTCACGAGGGATCTGTTTAGTGAAGGAGAAGATGCCGGGTTCTTCGTAGAGGCAGGAGCTTTGGATGGGGAGTACCTATCCAACACTCTTTGGCTAGAGCGGTGGCGAAGGTGGACGGGGCTGCTGGTGGAGGCTGAGGCGGATAGTTATGCCGCTCTCAGGAAGAAGCACAGGCGAGCGTGGTCGTCACCGGCTTGTCTAGCCACCAACGACTATCCTCACACAGCAATACTCACCTCCTTCAGAAGATTGGGACTATCCTCTGAGTGGACCGACCGAGGAGCAGCCAGGATAGAAGAGGTAAGTGAACCTTCCCCTGGATACGATAGTACCGATTTATGCTGCCCAACACCAAGAAATTGCCATGTAGATTACAAATACTTGGGATAACAATACCACATAGTGTGAACCGGTCCGGGTTAAAATGTTAAGGTTCATATGTAAAACTTTGCATAACAAACAAATAACAATAACATTTGGCATTGGCATGGATCACCTACATGCCAAAATGGTACCCCATGGGAAGGCCTAAAGTTCCAGTTTATATATATATATATATAAATATATATATATACATAATTATATATATATATATATATATATATATATATATATATATATATATATATATATAATATATATATATATATATATATATATATATATATATTATATATATATATATATATATATATATATATATATATATATATATATATATATATATTAGTAGTAGTAGTAGTAGTACTCTTGTTAATATTATTACTAAAATTATTATTAATATTATTAGCATTTTGTTATTTGTAATAGCAATATCATTATCATGTGCAGAAGCCGGCCGCCGCCGGAGAGGGACCAGGCTACAAGACGTACCATAACGCCCAGTGTTTCCCCGCCCTCACCTTCTTCCTGGTGCTCAACATAACGCGTGTACACTTCTTCAGCCTCGACGTTGAGGGCGTTGAAATGAGCGTCCTCCGCTCCTTTCCCTTCGACCAGATCACTGTCGACGTATGGGCCATAGAGCACGTCAGCCCCTCGAGGAACTCAACGCCGCGCACTCAGACCTCCTCAGGTTCTCACTGGAATACTTCTGTACCTTCCTCCGACACCTACAACACTACGTCAGGTGGTTCCTTCCAGCAAGTCTCGTGGTTAGAAGACCCTGAATTTATCGCCTTTATGGAGGCTCGAGGGTATTACCTTTTTGATATGTTCTGCAATTATATTCCCGACTATATCTTCGTCAGGCGAGGCAGCGACGTCTTCAAACGATTGCGCGTCCCTGAACGTATGTGGAAACGTCGAGGCATTTGTTTACACAAGTCCATCTGGGACGAGGAGACGAAGGTGTTCGAACCCAATCTACACCGGGATAAACGCCACTGGCCGATATTAGCGTACAGTGGTTGATTGTAGTGTAAATTAGTGATTGCAAAGAAATAAGCATGCAAACTTAAATTCCCAAAGGTGTATTCCGCTCCTCGGTGTACATACACTAGAGTTTACCTTAGTCCTGAACTATGCTCGCAACTGAGGTATGCAAGTATATCTCAGTATACCCTTAATAACCCTCCACGGGTCTATAGGCTTCAAGATGAACACCAAACCAAAGTATCACAGACTATGTCATCCGGCAACAGTTAACTAGATCCAAAGTTAGTTCAGATTTAAAGATAAGTGTTTGTTCAATATATATATATACCTTAATACATATGTGGCGATTCATCTGACTTACAGCTTTCGGTAAGCTGTACCGCAAAGTTCCACTCGGATAAAGAAAGCTTTGCTGGTACCGAAAAAGTTTTGCCAACATTTTACAAATAATCATTACGAGTTAAATTAGACTAGGCTATCTTTATGCATTTTTTCTATAACAAGAATATTAAATATGCTGAATGCTGGCTTGGATAGTGGTAAACCAGTCATAAACGATATTCCCCTGTGCTCCAGTATCCTAATCTCAAAGTTCCAAATGGAACTTCCACCGTGTCCAGCATTACAGCTGGAATATTTATAATATATACGATACTTTCCACTATCCAAGTAAGCATTCTCAGATATTAGAAATCATTCTAACGAGGTGAATCATACTCTGCTGGAATTCGATTTTAAAATCGAATTCCAGCACCCAATTTCACGAATGGCCAGTCGGATATGAGAATAATATAATCTTTATGTATCAGGGAGCTGCGGCCTGTGGTTCAGTTGCTCAATAATGGTTCAGCTGCTTAATTATATACTGCATGTCACAGTCAGCCTTTTGTTTTCATTTACAATTCACGTTGATATCATTATTATATGCTTTAGTTTACCCCCCTGATTCGTGTCGCTAATACTCATTTTGAATGTTGACTTCTTGCATTGTTATATTTGTTTAATTAGGACATATAATGTAACACTTATTACTGGGTTCTTGTCGGCAAAATATTACAGTTTACACTGGATCTTGCCGACAAGGAACCGAGCCCTGCTGGACTTAGTCGGCAAGTACGTGGTAACTGATACACCATTGTACTAATTCTACTCAGTATTACATTAATTCGCACTATAACACTGTATGTATACGGTCACATTATCTAGTGAAGTATTCATAAGCACCAATACTACATGCACCAGCCTCATACAGAGCAAAAATGTTGTGGGAACACTATATTCCTGCTACACTCACAATGTCAGGAACACCAAGTGAGAAGTTAAAGAAACACCGCAAAGTAACATAACTATATTCGTGCAAATATTATATATTTGTAGTTTTAAACTACGTCTTCTTATACGGGAAATATATACAAATAAGGGAAAACGGAGATTTGTCATGTTTTGTCAAAATGACCTGCAAGTTGAAAAATACGATGCCTTTTGGAAACATGACTTTGACCGTTATTTGTTTTTCTTGGCGTAATTCAGGGTGTTTGCGCATATTTGGAGTTTAAATTACGTCTTTTTATGGTCTGGCCGGCCAGGCCTCCTGGCTGGTTGGTCTAGCCGGCCTGGCCGTTCTGGTTGACTGCTCTGGCTAGCCAGGAGGAACCAAACCGTTTCTATCTTGCCTGAGAATTGTACCAGAGTCCTTTGATTGTGAGTTGAGATCGTAGAGCATTGTGCTGTACTTCAGAATGATCATAAATCTAGAAACTACTGTTAAGAATGTAAAAAAAAGCAACGAGTCATGTCATTTGCTTCATCAAAAATTCCAGAAGAGTTCGAATTGTAAGGTCATACGACCGCTTTATATGCTATCTAACTGATGTTTTGCATGTCGATGTAAAACACTTGTATAATTTACTATAATTATTTTCATACTTTCCATTGAAGTTGATAGTAAATGTAATATATTTTATTTGCTATTTTTTAAAAATGTTACTTACATTAACGTGTTCGAACTTTTTCACGTTCTGTCAGTCAGGCAAACGTGGACAAGTAGCGAAGGGTCGGCTGTTGGGCTTAAACCAACAATAAGTTAAATACATAACTGTTACGGAAAGGTATCAGGACGTGTTATTTGACCCATCAAGTTAAGATTAAAATTGTCATTTAAAAGTAAATGTGTTAAACTGTTGCAAAAGAAAACGAGACCGACAACAGTTGGAGTATTTTGGTCCAGAGTCGCACGATCCGTGGCGGGAAATAAGAGCCAATCAGAGTCGCGCGACCGGTGGCGGGAATTGGGAGCCAATCAGAGTCGCCGACTGAGACAATAAGGAGGCTGATAAATTAGGGCTAAGTTAGAGCTCCATTCAGTCGAGGGACATAAACATCAAGTGAATTAGGTCTAGGAAGGTTAGGTTACGTTAGTTTAGTTTAGCAACATAAGTAGAAAATCCTTTCCGGTTTGTCCAATATTCGGTAGTACAAATTTCTAATTGCGTTGACTCTCGGTATATGTACTACGGTCCTCATTGTTACTATAAATACTACCAAAAGAGGAGGATGGGCTGAGTAGGCTCGTACACTGTCCTGCCTTGTCAAAAAGAAAGACTGGTGAACCATACTTCGTACAATATGCCCTGATTGTAGTCGAATTGATTTTCTTGGGCGAAGACTGCAAAATATAACTATTTAGATAATTAAAGAACACCAGTACATGAAAATGAATATGGATGTTTGTTTCCTTTTTAAGCACTAAGCAGTACTGGTAAATTTATTTACCAAAAGTAATTGACATGACTCGATTGTTTGTGAGGCCGGGCTGGGTGTGTATTGTATGTATAATAATCCGTGTGTGTGTGTAGTATATGTATAATAAATTTATTACGTAATGAAATTTAAAAAAAAATATAGGTTTACTGATGAGTTTTTAGAAATTAGCACTCAAAATTAGGATAAACATGACTACATTTAACATGGTATTATATTAGCATGTCCTGTGTTGCCTCTGATCAAATGTTCTGCTCGAGTTTACCTCTCGAGTGTAAACCTAGAAATAACGTTGATTACGACACGTAAATGAACTTCAACTGTAGTTCTCCGTGTCGCTTGTGAGAGCGTCTCTCACTGGTCCTGCCAGGGCTGCCTCTACGTTCTCTGGCATGATTATTTTCTAGGATGCCAGTTTACTTATGTATTTAATCAGCCTATGATGATACGCACTAGTGTGGCAGTGCTCTGGGAGCCCTTTGGGAGCACTTTCCCTCCCCCCCGTAAAAATATACAGCGGTTTTGCCTAAATAAAAAATAAAATCGTCAAAACCTAGGCTACCTACATAATCTACTTTAGGAGATAACCATTTGTCCCTTCAAACGTCAGAATTGCGGTGTGTTTAATTTACCTAAATCACCGCAATTTTTTACGTTGGCATCGATAAGCGTAAACAAAAAAGTAGGGTGTTCAGGGAGTTGATTGGCTGGTGTTGCTTTGTTTGACTGTTTTGCTTATCGAGGTACCTATACCCTCTATCGAGATGCAACCCCACAACAGTCGATTTGCTCCGTTTACTGACAGGTGAGCAGAGGGACTTGCCTAAAATATGTAATAATATTGCGCTACAGCTCGCAGGATGAGTATCGGGTATCAGTAAACTATCACTCATAGGATGAGTATGAGGTGGACAATAAACTATCACTCACAGGATGAGTATGAGGTGGACAATAAACTATCACTCACAGGATGAGTATAAGGTGAACAATAAACTATCACTCACAGGGATGAGTATGAGGTGAACAATAAACTATCACTCACAGGATGAGTATGAGGTGAACAATAATATTCCCAGTCGAATCCAAAACCTGTGCCCGAATTAAACCTATGACGTCATAGTGACGTCACACACTTGTGCGCGCAAGACATAAATCCAAAAATGTTATTTATAATCTTCATTACTTAGCCTTGATATACTTGAATTAAGATAGATTAATTTTAAGATTATTTAAAGTTAGATTAGGTTGGCGTAAGTATCTTAAAAGGAAATACTGATGACACAGAGCCGGTCCAACTTTCTCAGGTGTTAGACCCTACTCATTATACACGCTATAGTTCCCCAGGCGGGCCGACGGCGGCGCCACTGAGCCTCGACCCAATCTTGTGTTGCTATAGTGAGGTGCGCCATTGTACATCTTCCAGAGATTTGTGTCGCGGAAAATACGGAGCATCGTGCCGCCATGGCCAGTGTCACCTGGGCATGAACATTATTAAGGTATGTGTGGGTATATCTGTGGACGTTAGTCGGCGGATTGACGCGGTGCAGAGGAGTAAATCATCTGTGAAGAGCAGGATGGAACCTTACCTAATCTAACCTATCCTAGCTCAACCTAACTCAATCCTAACCTAACCTATTCTAGCCCAACCTAGCTCAATCCTAACCTAACCTATCCTAGCCCAACCTAACTCAATCCTAACCTAGCCCAACCTAACTCAATCCTAACCTAACCTAGCCCAACCTAACTCAATCCTAACCTATCCTAGCCCAACCTAACTCAATCCTAACCTAGCCTTACCTAACTCAATCCTGACCTAACCTAACTTGCATTTTATTCCCAGATCGTATATTGAGAACCACCTGGACCCTGGCGAGTACCCATATTATTTAATTTAGTTCTGCCTCTTCTGTTTATCCCTTTTGTTTACAACTGTTAGTGAACCTGTATATAATTTTAGGCTCCAATAATTCTTTACAATTATTGTATTATTATTATTATTATTATTATTATTATTATTATTATTATTATTATTATTATTATTATTATTCGCGAGTGACAGGTTGTACTTGGTTATTTTGAATAAACTAGGATGTCAACTCATTCTCAGGCTCTGGCTGGGTTTATGAGGACGGGCTGTGTTGATGAGGACGGGCTGTGTTTATGAGGACGGGCTGTGTTTATGAGGACGGGCTGGGTTTATGAGGACGGGCTGTGTTGATGAGGACGGGCTGTGTTTATGAGGACGGGCTGTGTTTATGAGGACGGGCTTGGTTTATGAGGACGGGCTTGGTTTATGAGGACGGGCTGTGTTTATGAGGACGGGCTGTGTTTATGAGGACGGGCTGTGTTTATGAGGACGGGCTTGGTTTATGAGGACGGGCTGGGTTTATGAGGACGGGCTGTGTTGATGAGGACGGGCTGTGTTTATGAGGACGGGCTGTGTTGATGAGGACGGGCTGTGTTTATGAGGACGGGCTGTGTTTATGAGGACGGGCTTGGTTTATGAGGATGGGCTGGGTTTATGAGGACGGGCTGTGTTGATGAGGACGGGCTGTGTTTATGAGGACGGGCTGTGTTTATGAGGACTGGCTTGGTTTATGAGGATGGGCTGGGTTTATGAGGACGGGCTGGGTTTATGAGGACGGGCTGTGTTTATGAGGACGGGCTGTGTTTATGAGGACGGGCTTGGTTTATGAGGATGGGCTGGGTTTATGAGGACGGGCTGGGTTTATGAGGACGGGCTGTGTTTATGAGGACGGGCTGTGTTTATGAGGACGGGCTTGGTTTATGAGGATGGGCTGGGTTTATGAGGACGGGCTGTGTTTATGAGGACGGGCTGTGTTTATGAGGACGGGCTTGGTTTATGAAGATGGGCTGGGTTTACGAGGACGGGCTGGGTTTATGAGGACGGGCTGTGTTTATGAGGACGGGCTGTGTTGATGAGGACGGGCTGTGTTTATGAGGACGGGCTGTGTTTATGAGGACGGGCTGTGTTGATGGGGACGGGCTGTTTATGAGGACGGGCTGTGTTTATGAGGACGGGCTGTGTTTATGAGGACGGGCTGGGTTATGAGGACGGGCTGTACATACAACTGTATAATATACTGTTGTATGCAAATGGGATGTATACTTGTATACTAGATGCATATTAGATACAACAGTATCTAGTATACATCGTCCAAATGTATACAATGATCGTCTCCCATGTATACAATGATCGTCTCCTATGTATACAATGATTGTCTTCCATGTATACAATCATCGTCTCCCATGTATACAATGATCATCTCCCAGGTATACAATGATGTAGGCCTTTCATACTAGTTTTCACCTGCCACACGATCTGTGAACAGGTAAGGAATATCTGGCGCGTAGTCATCAGTCCTCCCTGGCTAGGATACGAACCGGGGAACAGTCAGTAGTTTACTGGGGAGGGAAGACACTTGATACAAGCCTAAGTGTATATATACACACAGGCTTTATGTTCTCAGCTAAACGATCCATTTTAATATTATTATTATTTATTATTATTATTATTATTATTATTATTATTATTTTTATTATTATTTTTTCTCTTCAAGTTCTTATATTCCCTTAAAGGATAGATGCAAGTTTATGTAATCTCACCAACCCATTGTACTCTCTTGCAAATAAATTATTATTATTATTATTATTATTATTATTATTATTATTATTATTATTATTATTATTATTATTATTATTATTATTATTATTATATTAGGGTTAGCCCTGCTTTGTTCCGTTTTCTGTTATCACTTGCTCGTCCATTTTCTAATGTGTCTGTGTTTATTGTTTATTCCCATATTCATCCTGAATTTACCTGTGAGCGGAGGTTACTTTAACTTACCTGAGGGCGACCATTCTCTAGTGGCCTCAGCGGGAATAGGAAGCCGGCAGCTGTCTATGATACCCCCCAATTCCCGAGTACTTTTTCCCAGCTGAATTTTAAATTGAAGAAATGTCTCTGCATGTATGGCTTCCGCGGGTAGGCAGTTCCATGGGTTCATAACCCTATGGGTGAAAAAGCATCCCCTGCTTTGACGTACAGGTGCATCAGGTGACAGGAAACGTTCCCAGCTGTTTCAGTCCTGCCCGGGGATTAAACTCGGGGTTGTGAGCCCCGAGGACGTAGGCAACTCTGCTACAGTATCAACATACAGTATATGAATACAAAGGAGCTTATTCCTGTATCTTGAGATGATTTCGGGGCTTTAGTGTCCCTACGGCCCGGTCCTCGACAGGCCTCCACCCCCAGGAAGCAGCCCGTAACAGAGTTAGTAAAGGTTAGTTAGTCAGTTAGTAACAGAGGTATAGGGTGAAAGAAACTACTGCCCTTTCTCGCCGGCGCCTGGGATCGAACCCAGGACCACAGGATCACAAGTCCAGCGTGCTGTCCACTCGGCCGACCGGCTCCGTTAGGTTTGTCACACTGATAACATTTTCATTTCTTAAGGCCTTACTTATTCATTACTCAAAGCATCCTTTCGTAATTGGCGTACCTGTCTTAACATTGCCGAGCTGATAATTAATATTTTTTCGCCTACATTTTGATTTTGTGTTTTATGTAGTTTTATTGTACTGCAGTTGTGAATAATTTTGAATTTATTATGCAACAAAATTTTTGTGTAGGCTGTTTAATATCAATTAGTTTATATCCACTGTTTAACTTATATAAGTTAATTTTATTTTTTATTTTTTTTTAATTTATTTAAATTTATTTATTATAAGTATTTTTTTTAATAATGTCATTTAATTATCATTGCCATTTATGAGTTTTGTGAATAAGAGCTCAGGAGAAGGTCCTTGCACACCCCACGATGTGTAATAGTTCCACCTTTATGATGACCCATTTGTGTTTTTCCATTTTAATCATTCCATTATTCAATTAAGCAATTGTGTTCTGGTGCTTTACGGCCTAAATCCATGGTCTAAGTGTAATCCAGTAGACTTACAAGGGTCCCACAATATTACCAGAGGTGATTACCTTTTCCCCTGTTGTAGCTCAGTCGATTAAGGCAGTGTCTGGGATGCTCCTGGACGCAGGTTCGAATCCTTGTCACGGCCCTTGTGGATTTGTTCATTACCAGAGGTGGTTCCAATTATGTAAACACTTTACTCAAGTTTTTTTTTCAATAAAACAAAACAGTGAGGTTGGTAAAAATAAAGAAAAGGAAATAACAATGCCTTCACGAGGTACAAAATAGACACCAGCCTGAGGTGATACATCCAATAGATAAGTGAACAGCCTAACTCATTCAGGTATTTTATTAATTCTTGCAATGCAAGAATATATCGAACAATGGCATGTTTTTGGGAGTATCGTAATTGCTAATAAGATTAGAAATTACAACTACCTATTTAAATAGTTTATAATATATTTTCAATATAATTTACATGTTAGTACTAGGCTAATCAAATATTACTTATGATCTATAATTCATATATGGGGGATGGAACCTTTTGACGATTGTTTAAAGTGTAATGTGCTTTTTAACAAGGAAAATGATAAGTTGTATTTTTATATGTTCAAGAATTGCACACATAACACATGTTGTGTACTGTGAGATTGAGTTTGAAGGCATACGGTCGAAATTTGACGCGGCTCCTAGTACAAAATCGTATTTTGCAGTTTGTATCGAGGGTTTCACCTCCCTTGATTGCATGTATTGCAGTTATGATTAATGCCCCTTGTTTTAATTATATATATATATATATATATATATATATATATATATATATATATATATTATATATATATATATATAATATATATATATATATATATATATATATATATATATATAATATATATATTATATATATATATATAATATATATATATATATATATATATATATATATATATATATATATATATATAATATATATATATATATAATATATATATACGTATATATTGTCAGACCACGGAGGAAAAATGAAACAGGAATTTCCTTAAGTACTTTCGTATATTAATACATCTTCAGAAGGAGCTCTTCACTCCTTCTGAAGATGTATTAATATACGAAAGTACTTAAGGAAATTCCTGTTTCAATTTTCCTCCGTGGTCTGACATTGTCATATATTATATATATATATATATATATATATATATATATATATATATATATATATATATAAGTAATTAAACTAGATCATATTACAGTGAGGTGCTGCTCGTATTCACTGCCACACAGGACAGTGAAAAAAGACTATAAATGTATATATACAAAAGAATGGGGGTAGTAGGAGAAGAAAATATTAAAGTATTCAGTGAGAATCCACAAGTTCTTTTCTGAATACTCTTTATTTTCCTTCTCAGAGGCTATGGGTCCCTACTATTGAACCAGAGGTGGTACCTCACAATTTATACCTCACTCGCAGTCGTCTGTTTGTTGTTTAAGATTCGCTACCTGGAACGAAACGTTCCAAGCAGCACGGGCTATGGTGAGCCCGCAGTCGTCGTTCAGGGCATACGAACAAGGCACTCTGACCGGTGGCCCACTTCTTCCATGCACAGGGCACACGCTCTGTGGTACACTGCATGACGACACAGAAACTTGCTCATAAGACTCACTGAATCACTAGGAGGGGAAGTCAAGTTCTCGAGGATGTCCACGACAGGGATCGTGGTTGGTATTGTATCCTGTAGAGTGGATGTGAGTCCCACGGTAGAAGGTCCCACGGTAGAAGGTAGATTCGCAGGATTTTTTAGGATGTACCCAGAGGACGCCCTGGTCTGGGAAGTCAGCAGTGCTGGATGGACCTCGGTACTGAATCTGAAGGAAGAAGGGCTTTGTTTGCTTACATGTGTTGTGGAACGAGTCGGGTATGAAGACTTGGAGGAGCTGGGAGGCGTGGGTGAGTACTGGAATGAGTAGGAAGTGGAATCTTGAGAGGATACTGCAGAAGGAATATCTGGGTCTGAGAACGAACTAGGAGAACTTGCACTCCAAGATTTGGGTGCTGAGTATTTCGGAGGATCTGGCAGATAAAATGACTGGAAATTTGGAGAGCGTGAATCCGGAGGTGTGATTGCTGGAATAATGATGTGGCTTGGAGCAGCCCTCGGTGGCTTCTGAGGAATGCTCCTCTCTCCAGGTGATGGTATCGGTTGGCCTCTCATTTCCAGACCGAAGCCAAAAGTTGGATTTTTATTTGCATTTTCCATCTGTTTTTTGTCGGGTATGATTGTCAGGCGTTCCTGGAGTGAAGTCGCAAACGGTTTCGAAGTGTTTTCAGCCTCGGTGACAGGCGTGTCTTCATTCTTCCCTTCTACAATTGAAGGATTTATTGAAGAAAGTTCAGTAGTGTCAGAAAATGATTGTGTACGGATATGGGCGTTTTCTGAAGAGATTCCCGGAGGTGTGACTGAGATATAAGCTGCAGAAGGCGTCACATTAACTCTTACCTCTGAGGTGAGATCAGTGCCGCCCTGAGGAACCCCTCGAAGTCCCCAGCTCTTTCCTGTCTGTGCCTGGCGTTGTGGCCCATTGCTCGTTTTGTCTACCTGAAGATGAAGATTCTCCTCTCTGGCCACTGAGGTGGAGGCCTTGGCTCTGTGCTTGCTACTTCTGATCCAAGGTCTGGATGATCCCAGGTTGGTCTTGGTGACAGAGCCAGGGCCCTCACTCCGGGTAGTAATGCTGAATGCCACAGTTGGTACAACATGCGATTGGGAGAGAGTTTCCTGTGATCCAACATCGTCTAGGTCGAGGGAGGGCAAGAATGAGCTTCGAGTGTCACCATCGAGCCAAGTTGATCCTTGATTCTGGAGATATATCCTCCCAGGTCCTTCTTGTGGGGAACTGTTACTTGGATCCGTCACGGAACTCCAGGTGGACAGATCGTGCGACGTTATCCAGGTAGCAGGTTGTTCGACAGGTGTGGTCACCTCGTAGCGATGTAGCGACTGGTCAACAGTTACTGTTGATATGTCAACTGCTCCCTGGAAGCCATCACGTGGAACGTGGTCAGCGGGTACTCGGTCCTTCTGTGTAGGACTTCCAGCAGCCTTTGATCTGTGACGTCTGTTTTTCCAGGTGCTGATTCTGGAAAAGATCTCTAGTAGCGCGTTATCTTTGAGGTTGTTGTCTGCTTTGCTAATGTCTCTAGAACTCTTAGAGTTTCTGTCAGCTTCATCAGGAGTCACATCTTCGACTGCCGCCAGTCCATCCGAAGGTGTCGTGGTGTTCAGATTTGCTAATAGTTTCTGCAGAAAGTGATCAAGTCTGGCCAGTGTCACAGGGTTCAGTACTTCCATGGGCAGTGTAGTGCTGTTGTCCTGGTCACTCTTCTTCCCATCTGTATATGAGGAAATGTCTTCTTCTGGCCCTCCTTGACTGTAATCACTGGAGATCATTGTATTCTTGTCCCTCGTTGCGCCTTCTTCAGTTGTTACAATTTGTACGTCACGATGGTTAGTAGAGGAATGACTGTCACCAGCACTGTTGCGTTTCTTATAGGATGATCCCAGCTGCTGGGGGTTCCCGTGAGAGCTCTTCAGGGAGTTCCACTCTCGCCTGGCCAGCTTCAGCAGGGTGTTGAAGGTCTGCGCGTCCAGAGCGTCGTTCTCATCGTAATCGAAGTCGTCGTTGTTAGGGACGTCAGATTGGTAGGGAGACTGGTTTGTTGGACGACGGCTCTCCTGGGGAGGCTCTGGGAACCTGTGGTATATCTGGAATGAACCAGAAGAGGAGTGGAAGTTGTTGAGAGAAACATTCTCCTCTTGAGTGGCATCATTGCCTGAGGCGGTCTGGTGTCTTATCACTCTCAAGGGAACACTGTACTCAAACACATTCTGCGCTAGAGTGCTGCTCTTTGTCGACTTCTGGCTAGTATAGCGCTCCGAGGGTGTGTGGGTAGTGACCAGGGCCTGGACGGGAAGTTGTGTATTCCTTGTATAGGTCTGAATTATGTGGTTTCTTGGGGTCGTGTAGTCATCAGATGAGACCTGCCAGAGGCTTGGTTGTCTCCTCACGTGTTTCGGGAGAGCTGTAGTGAGGTATATCTCTGGACGGTCATCTTTTGAATGATCGTTGCCAGAATCGTGATCATATTTGTAATTGTCATGTTTTTGCTGGTTCTGTACCCAAGTGGAAGTTTCGTATATTTCAGTGGGTCTTGTTAGGCTGCTATCGGATGTCAAATGATTGTTGCTTTTGGGTTTCAGAGTACTGGGCTTCAGATATGTTGATGAATATTCTATTGCAGGGAGAACTTCAACATTCGTTTCTTCTTGTTTTTCTGGTCTAGATATCCTTTTCCAAAATGAAAATGTGATAGGTGGTTTATCATATTCTTGCTGGTCTGAATGTGTCGTCCCAATGTGTTGAGAGTGATGAATATTTGAATACAAATTTACGCTCGGAGCCTCTGTCGTGTAGTGGGTGTGACTAGCTGACCCGAGGGGAAGTATTGCCTTGTCCCAAGCAGCCAGGGAGAACAGGTCGTGGGAGTTCTGCGCACCTGAGTTACTTGTTGCGATTGGCGCAAAGTGTGGAGTGAAATCTTTGATGCCTGGTACGGTAGCTTCTGCTTCGTCGCCAGGGGCACCGGACCCTGATGTGCTTGTACTGGAAAAGAAACCCGATGTCGAAGAGACACCACTGCTAAGGTCAGACTCGGAGAAAGGTGTAGTTGCTGCCACAGCAGGTCTCCCAAGACGGTCGGGGCTTAGAAGATCGGACGGTGGTGGCAAGAAGTAACTGGAACTGGCTGAGGACTGAGTCGTCTGCATGTTCCAGACAGATATGTTTAGGCGGGGGTTTGTGTCCATAGGTAATTTCGAAGAACTCGCCTCTAATTGCAACTGACTTGTCGAATCATCGTCGTCGAGTGTAGCGAACTGGGTCATTAGTCTGTCTTTTGAAAGCTTAGGCAGTGTCGGGTGTTTGATGCCATCGAGGTGGATTGAGGAAAGGTTTAGAGACGAGGGAACTGGACGGATTGCCAAAGGTTCTTCAGATCCATCACCCATCACAAAACCTTCTGTTTCTTCCTCGTTTTTATTTCTCGATGTTTTACTCTTGGTTTCTTGGGTATTCTTGGTCGACAGTGGTTTGTTGACGTTGATGAAGGCGTACCCGGCATAGGCCCCCAGAACCATGGCAGCTGAGAGAGCAATCTGGGAAAGTGGGTCGATTTGGCGCCCAATGCCATGCTCTAAGGTTCCAAATTGCCTTAGCTTTAGGTTATCGGCTCCAATATCAGTCATGGCGTTGCCACCTGTAGGGATATCACTCATTCCACTCACAGTTGTTTTGATATCAGTCGTTCTATTGCCTCCTGCTCTGATATCACTTGCTCTATGGTCTCCTGCTCTGATATCACTTGCTCTATGGTCTCCTGCTCTGATATCACTTGCTCTATGGTCTCTTGCTCTGATATCACTTGCTCTATGGTCTCCTGCTCTGATATCACTTGCTCTATGGTCTCCTGCTCTAATATCACTCCCTCTATGGTCTCCTGCTCTAATATCTCTCCCTCTATGGTCTCCTGCTCTAATATCACTTAGAGAAATATTATTTGCTCTCCAATGTCTGTCTCTGTTAATACTGGTGTGAATGTCATCATTCATTACATGTTCCTCTGGGTGAAAACCACTCGCTCCTGAGCTGACTGCTTGGCTGTGGTTCCCTCTGTCTAAGAAGACGGAAGTCTCTCCGTGAGCACGTCTTAAGGCTGCGAGCGATCTTCTCGACCTATTCATCCCGTCTCCGCCACCTTGGTCGTCCTTTAAGATGGTAGGTTCGGGTAGCAGCAAGTCTCGGATTCTGTGGAAGACCGTTTCAAGTTCCCTTTCCTGGGGCCCTGGCAGGAGGTCAACGCCGTCAGCGGGCGACCCAGTGCCGTCCTTCATCGCAGAAAATATCAGGAATAGGACCGTCAGCGCGGATACAAACATGGCGAGATGGCCAAGAGGCCCTATGAGCATGTCTAGGGATAGCCACGGGGTCCTGCTCACCGGAGCAGATTTCGGCGTTTGTGGACTTGTTTGGGTTAAATGTTTGGGCTGCTCAAGGGGGTGTTGGTGCCTTTCTTGATTTATGACAACCCTGTTGCCATAATTGCCACGGGCGTTGTTGTTGTTGTTGTGGTGGTGTTCGTTATAGTCTTGCATGTTGTTGTGGTCGCTAATTGCGTAGTTGGTGTCGATGCGTTCATAAATATCATAGTTGATGTTGCTGTGATCATTGATGCCGTGGTTGATGCTGTCGTTAATATCATAGTTGATATTGCTGTGATCATTGATGCCATGGTTGATGCTGTCGTTAATATCATAGTTGATATTGCTGTGATCATTGATGCCGTGGTTGATGCTGTCGTGAATATCATAGTTGATATTGCTGTGATCATTGATGCCATGGTTGATGTTGCTGGTGGTGTTGTGGCCGAGATTGATGCTGGTGATGATGTGCTTGTCAAATGTCCTTCTAGTGAACTCGGTGGAGGTCGTACTTGAGTATCCCTCGTCCTCCCAGCGATGATTGGCAGCATATTCCGGGTCGTACCAGATGTCTGGGTGGAGGTCATGCCATCTCTGATCGCCTCTTTTACCGGGGAGCCCTCGAAGCCTTTCTGGCTTGCTACGACCCCATTTCAGGTCAGTTTGAACATCCTTAGGTCGTTTTACTCCATCATTTATGCCCCATGGTCGTCTTAGAACCCCATCCATTTCCTGAAGTTGTCCTGAGTCACCATTAGCGCTTAAAGAACGACCTGGGAGGTCATCGTGAACACCCAGAGGTCGTTCTAGGTCACTACCGTTGCTATGAGGTAGTCCCTGGCTACCACGAAGGTCATGAGGTCGTCTTGGTATTCCAAAGATTTCGTGAGGACGTTGAAGGTCACCACGGACGTCCTGATCTTGCCCCAGGCGATCCAGTGCATCTTGAGGTCGTCCCAGGTCACCAAAGGCAACCAGGGGTGGTTGCAAGTGACCACCCGCCTGAGTTGGGTGGCGGTGGAGGTGCCCGCGGGAGTAGAGGTCACCTGTGTGGGTCTGAGACCAGGTGGAGATCGCCGTGTCGCGCAGGCGTGACTCCAGGTCCGCAGTAGTGACTGGACACCAGACCACCGCTACCACCACCACCACTAAGGTCAGCGGACCGTCTCTCCTCCGCCAGCGGCACAGCATCATGCCTGTAGGGAAAGACATGTAGTCAGTGACTCCCAGAAGGTGAATAGGGACATCTGGTTATACAGTAAAAATGTAATTGTTGATATACAATTATGGGAACATTTATGATAGAAAACGTAACTTATACGTTAGCAATGATAGAAAATGTGTTTTTGTGTATCTATGGGTAACACTGTTAAATGTAATTTCTGCTGTTTTTATGGTGTTTGGGACAGGAAGACTACTTAATTAATTACCAAGGTCCTTCTTGGCCATCTACTGACCTTCCTCGGTATGCAACACAGCAATTGCCTAACCTCCAGGTACCTACATACTGCTAGGTGAAAAGAGGCATCAGGTGAAAGGAAACGTGCCTCGTAGTACAGTTGGCTTCGTTCTCGAGTCATATCCGGGGATCCCGAGTTCGGATTCCGAACAGGCCAAGCACACCTTCACGTAGCGACCACCTGGGGGCGCTCTCAGCGTCGAGGAAGCTATCTTGAGATGATTTCGGGGCTTTTTTTTTTTTTTAGTGTCCCCGCGGCCCGGTCCTCCATCCCCAGGAAGCAGCCCGTGACAGCTGACTAACACCCAGGTACCTATTTTACTGCTAGGTAACAGGGGCATAGGGTGAAAGAAACTCTGCCCAATGTTTCTCGCCGACACCTGGCATCGAACCCAGGACCACAGGATCATAAGTCCAGCGTGCTGTCCGCTCGGCCGACCGGCTCCCAGGAAGAGGCCAGTGGACGCCTGAGCTCTTGAACTGGAACACCCAGACAGTGTTAAGGTATGAGGGGTGGGGAGGAGGTTCAGGGAGGGCAGGAGTTCCCAGGAAAGGAAACAGATTCCCACGGTTGGAGGCAGGTTCTCACGGCTGAAGGGGTGGGCTGGGGGCGAGGGTGTGGCCCGCCGCCCACGGTGTGTGACCGGCCGCCCACGGTGTGGCCCGCCGCCCACGGAGTCCAGGATGTCGTGTCTCCAGGTACAACCTCTCGCCTTCAAGATACACACCCAGTGTAGCGGTGACTGGCAGCAGGCGAACTGGGGTAACGGGTGAGAGGGAACGGGAGATGGAGGGAGGGAGAGAGGGAACTAGAAAGGGAGGGAGGGAGAGAGGGAACTAGAGAGGGAGGGAGGGAGAGAGGGAACTAGAGATGGAGGGAGGAAGAGAACGAGATATGGGGGAGGGTTAGGAAAGCAAGGAAGCATTTAAATATAAATACTTAATTAGATATATAAATATATAGTTTTTCTCCATGCAAACTGTGCATAGCATCATTGATGACGAATGTCCTCACGTCACTGCTCTACACGAAAGGTCTAATATACGGAATATACATCGTTCTTATCGATGTTTACGGATGACTTGGTCAGGTTGGTCTGACATGTGGATGCCACACTTGCCCCCCCAGGTGAACAATGACACTTTGAGGTCGTTCCAGGTCACACACACACACACACACACACACACACACACACACACACACACACACACACACACACACACACACACACACACACACACACACACACACACACACACACTTGGTGTGTGTAGCGAGTAACAAGTGAGGAAGAGGCGCGGTGAGGTAATGGTGCTGTGACACGCACTTACGAGGCACTAAGTGCATGCTTGGAGGTCTCGCACTGGTTGGCACAGTGTCTCAGGCACCGTGTCTTAACTATGCCGTTATGAGTGGCTCCGCCTGCCTTGTCTGGTGACATATATACATAAATACTTTATGCATCTCTCTCTCTCTCTCTCTCTCTCTCTCTCTCTCTCTCTCTCTCTCTCTCTCTCTCTCTCTCTCTCTCTCTCTCTCTCTCTCTCTCTCTCTCTCTCTCTCATTGTCTCTACGCTACAAGTCTTCCCTAATTACCACCATGCCCGAAGTCAAGTTTGCTTTTCAAGAGTTCACAATAACTGTCCCTCCTCGCCTCAGTAATCACTCACTCGCCAGAATCTCTGCCTGTTCTCTTGGAGAACAGTAGAATAGAGCCTTGGGAGCCGGTCGGCCGAGCGGACAGCACGCTGAACTTGTGATCCTGTGGTTCCGGGTTCGATCCCGGACGCCGGCGACAAACAATGGGCAGAGTTTCTTTCACCCTATGCCCCTGTTACCTAGCAGTAAATAGGTACCTGGGTGTTAGTCAACTGTCACGGGCTGCTTCCTGGGGGTGGAGGCCTGGCCGAGGATCGGGCCGCGGGGACACAAAAAAGCCCCGAAATCATCTCAAGATAACCTCAAGAAGCTTTGCAAAACGTTCAGGAGGCGAGAGAGTCTTGGGCCCCGATCCTATCAGCCTCTGGAGGGTTATTATGGCCACCACAAGTGTTTACTGACCAACCAGCGAGTATCCTTTAGTCCTGGACATTGTCCGGGACTTATCTTATCTTGAGGTTATCTTGAGATGATTTCGGGGCTTTAGTGTCCCCGCGGCCCGGTCCTCGACCAGGCCTCCACCCCCAGGAAGCAACCCGCGACAGCTGACTAACTCCCAGGTACCTATTTACTGCTAGGTAACACAAAAGGATACTCGGTGTATACACTACTTCATTTCCTTCCTTCGTGGTGCACCGGAGGCACTCCTTCAACACCTGTAGAGTACTCCCACAACACGTGAGGTACTCCCACAACACGTGAGGTACTCCCACAACACGTGAGGTACTCCCACAACACGTGAGGTACTCCCACAACACGTGAGGTACTCCCACAACACGTGAGGTACTCCCACAACACGTGAGGTACTCCCACAACACGTGAGGTACTCCCACAACACGTGAGGTACTCCCACAACACTTGTGACACATGTACGCCCTCACGGGGACGCCCTCCAACGCTCCCCGTGGCGAAGTGGTAACACACTCGCCTGCCGTTTCGCAAGCGCTTTGTCCTGGGTTCGTATCCTGGCCGGGGGAGGATTTACTGGGCGCCAATCCTTAACTGTAGCCTCTGTTTACACAACAGTAAAATGGGTACCTGGTTGTTAAACGGTTTGGCAGGTCGTATTCCAGGGAAAATTAGGATTTAAGGACTTGCCCGAAACGCTATGTGCGTGCTAGTGGCTGTTCAAGAATGTAAAAACTCTTGTATATATAATACATACATCAATAAAATAAATAATTGTGGCACTCAGAATAACTGTGACATTCCCATAACACGTAAGGCACTTCAACATTAAATAAGGCACTCGTACAACACCTGAGGCACTCATGCAACACCTGAGGCACTCACGCAACACCTGAGGCACTCACGCAACACCTGAGACACTCACACAACACCTGAGGCGACGCTGGTGAAGGTGGGGGAGAGGGTGATGCTGGAGGTGCTTCTCCTGCCAGCGTCCCGACTGACACTGACGCATTGTGGGAGCCCTGGAGCCGCCCTCAGCCTTCCCTCCCTCTCTCCGTCTCCATCTACCTGCTCTCCTCACTCTCTCGTGTCCATCTACCTGCTCTCCTCACTCCCTCGTGTCCATCTACCTGCTCTCCTCACTCTCTCGTGTCCATCTACCTGCTCTCCTCACTCCCTCGTGTCCATCTACCTGCTCTCCTCACTCCCTCGTGTCCATCTAGCTGCTCTCCTCACTCTCTCGTGTCCATCTACCTGCTCTCCTCACTCCCTCGTGTCCATCTAGCTGCTCTCCTCACTCCCTCGTGTCCATCTACCTGCTCTCCTCACTCCCTCGTGTCCATCTAGCTGTTCTGCTTCACCATCTCCATCTAGCTTCCTAGCCTCCCTCTTCATATAAGCTCTCTGTCACCTCTATGTAACCAGGCGTTCCCATCCATCTAGCCTTCCCCCTCATCTAGTGTTCTTCTCCGTCTAACCTTTTCCCCAATCTAACATTCTCCTCCTAGCCTTTACCTCATCCAACATCTATAATTTGTCAATTCCTCCTTATCCCAACCTTCCTTCTACTATCCCACTCTCTATCCCACCCTACTTAGACAGAATACTTAGGAGCTACAAGAATTTTGCCCCAAGAGTGTAACACTTATATGCTGTGCTTTCTATTTTAACCTGCAATGTTAAATGGGATTCTTGTATTGCGATTTTGTGCATTTGTACTCACTGAATTTGTGCGCCCCTTGAGGGACTTGAAGTAGAGGAGGGGTAGAAATAGCCTAAGCTATTCTTATCCCTTTGAGATGTATTTTTTTCTTGTCTCAGTAAACATACTTGAAGCCACCCTACTAACCCTCTAACCAACTAAGACCTCAATGTCTCCCACGCTAACGAGCGTCCGAGCGACCCGAGCGGTAATCAACGAGGGAATTGCCTCCACTTACCCTCTCTTTACTCTTTATTAATGGTCATCACTGTAGGGGATGGCACCTGATGGGTTCAGGAAATGTATCCCAAAAGTCATTTAGCTAAGCAGGTTAGGTAAACTTGCCGTCTAAATGATTTGGGCGAGGTTTACAAGTGCGGTGATGGCGAGGGGTTTACCTGATGGGATCGGATGAAACTGTTCCGTGGGGGAGTAGGGTGGGTGTTTCTCATGGAAGATTGCTGTAAACACGGTGAGGACCTAAGCTGTAGGAAACTGGCGAAGGCCTCTTTTTGGCAACTGTTAATAGAGAATATGGCTGTGCAGTAGTGCTAAACTTGGCAAGAATGTGTACTGAACTTGGCAAGAAGATACGCTGAACTTGGTAAGAATGTGCACTGAACTTGGCAAGAATGTGCACTGAACTTGGCAAGAATGTGCACTGAACATGGATAGATGTGCACTGAACTAGCCAAAAATGTGCACTGAGCTAGGCAAGAATGCCTCAAGAAGCATAATAAATCAGTTAGTTGGGTAAGGGAAGGCTCCTTCATAATTTTAAAAATAGGCCTTCAGTTATTGAGTTTCATTAGATTTATTGCTAGGGAATAAATGTCTATGAAACTGTATTTAGTGTATATGAGTAAAGTAGTCTTATTAACATCTAATTGCCAGAAAATTATTAAACACTGATTAAAAATATGACATCAGTCTGATTACAATTTGTACTGACCTAGTTGTGCTTGCTGGGGTTGAGCTTTGCTCATTGGTTTCGCCTCTGTACAGTCAGTCAGGTTCCTGAGCCTATTGAGCTCTCTTATCTATATATATATATATGAGCTAAGATATATCATATCTTTATTTGAAACTGTGTATGGAGTCTGCCTCAACCACATCACTTCTTAATGCATCCCATTTACTAACTACTCTGACACTTGAGAAAATTCTAACTAGTGTCACTATTGCTCATCTGGGCACTAGGTTTCTACCTGTGTTTCCCTTTGTTCGTGTTCCACCCGTACTAAATAGTCTGTCTTTATTTATTTATTTATTTATTTATATATATACAAGAAGGTACATTGGGATTGTGATGATAGCATAGTAATTACATTCTTGTAAAGCCACTAGTACCTTTATCTACCCTGTCCTACTTTTATCTACTCCTGTATCTACCCTGTCAATTCCTATGAGATTTTTGTAGTCAGCAATCATGTGTCTCCCCTAATTATTCTGTTAATTGACATATGTTAATTACGTTAAATTGTTGTTTTTTTTTAAATATAAATTATGGCAAAATTTGTTACTTTTGTAAAAAAAATCGAAGATTTTGAGAGGTCTCTTGAGACTGGAGGAACCGAAGCTGTGGCTTGTTATCTGATGCCTAGAACCGGCTCCGGTTGTGGCGAAATACCTGATGATTCGAACTCCATGGTTTTGTCGGGGACAGGCAGCCTTTGTGTATATATATATATGTATGCATATCGAGGTCCCTTCAAGATGCAACCCCATTACATTTAACTAATTCCTGGGTACCTATTTACTGCTAGGTGAACTTACCGGTTATTCATGCCCGTGATACCTCTTGGGTGGCTTAATCTTCATCAATCAATCAATCAATCAATGCTAGGTGAACAGTTGTATAGGTGAAAGAAAACGTGCCCAACAGTTTGTGTTCCGACCGGGATTCGAACCCGAGATTCCCTAAGGAATTGGGATGATCAAGAGGTACTAATTTTAATATTAATGTTTGCTTAACTGATATGGAGCTTCCATAGGCTACTGTGAAAGGTAAAGAAGAAATATATAGAAAATGTATAAAAACATTAGAGTATAGCATATATATGTTTTAAAGAAAATG
>NC_091224.1:23593650-23633650 GCF_040958095.1 Procambarus clarkii
TATATCATGACCATTTGGTCACCATATGGTCCGGGAGACATCTCCCGTCACGCAGGGTGCAGTTGCGCCTCCACAGATCTCCAGTATCATCTTTTGATACTGGTAATGGCTCAAAAGGGCCACCACTTACGGGCTATTCATGCCCGTGCCACCTTTTGGGTGGCTTAATCTTCATCAATCAATCAATCTTTTTTTTTTTTTTTTTTTTTTTTTGAGATATATACAAGAGTTGTTACATTCTTGTACAGCCACTAGTACGCGTAGCGTTTCGGGCAAGTCCTTAATCCTATGGTCCCTGGAATACGATCCCCTGCCGCGAAGAATCGTTTTTTCATCCAAGTACACATTTTACTGTTGCGTTAAAAATCGTTTATATCATCTTTCTAATTCTTGTTGAATGTCTCAATTTATGTCTAAAATGTACTTTTTTATTTAGATTGCTTTTCACTTGTTTAGTCTGGCCAGTACTTAAGTGATTTGTGTAAGTTGTTGCCAATTAGGTTTGTGATTCTGATAATGACAATGTTTACTTTCTGTTTTATTATTGTAAATCCTATGTAATTAATGTTCTGTCCTTATGTAAACTTTCCTAGTTATATATGTACTACCATTTATGGATAAAGTTTTTGACTGAATAGGGTGAGTTACTGGGAAAAAAGTAATGGAATTAAAACTCACATCATTAGAAGATCTTAAAGAATTACGGGTCACCACTTACAAAATTTTGAGGGAGAATTGACAGAGCAAACATGGTCAGATTATTTGGTATAAGTGGAACTTGAACAAGAGACTCGGGTGGAAACTGACTACACCAATGAGCCAAGGGCATTAGAAGCTATTTACAGCGAGATGTGAACAAACAGAATGCATTAAAAGTGGTGAATCGGTGGGGGCAGAACTGATATAAGTGTTATAAGTAAATATAATAGAATTCAGTGGGCTCTGATATCTTTACACCAATGTATTGATGGGGAAGAGGCGTGACCAAAGAGCCAAATCTCCCCCTCTCCCCCAACAAAACACAATTAGGAGAGTACACACCAAAGCACACACACACACACACCTGAATGCACCTGGTAATACCTGTTTGAACTTTCTCGCAAGGTGTTGAAGAAAGTTCAGCATTAAGACGGAGCCAATCCTGTATTCGCTCGTGTGTACCTCTTCTTTGTTCAGTGACGTTCATGTATGTAAGATCATCTTGGCTAACACTGGTGGCTGTGTGACTCATCTCCCCTGTGTGTGTGTGTGTGTGTGTGTGTGTGTGTGTGTGTGTGTGTGTGTGTGTGTGTGTGTGTGTGTGTGTGTGTGTGTGTTTCACCTAAATATGCTACTCAAATGAGCATTCAAGGTCAAGTGCAGTTCAAGAGTCCTGCCTTCTAATTGTCGGTTTAATAATATAACTATTTCCGACCCGCCTGTTTTCCCACTGTATTGGTTTCCTAATTCTTCCCCTCGTCCATTTGCTAGCTGCCCTTGTTGAGCTCTGGCTCTTTGGCCCCGCCACTCAACCGTCAATCGACTGGTGTACAGGTTCCTGAGCCTACTGGGCTCTATCATATCTACATTTGACACTGTGTATGGAGTCAACCTCCACATCACCTCCTTATGCATTCCATTTGTTAACTTCTCTGACACAGAAAAAGTACTTTCTGAAGTCTCTGTGGCACATTTCATTCTCTGTTACCCAAACCTACTCAGACATGAAATACTTAAAGGTGATGACTTAAACTTGAAATACTTAGAGTGATGTGTGTGTGGAAGCGGGGGGAGGGGGGGGGGGAAGGGGAGCAAAGTGTGTATGTGCATGCGTGTGCGCGAACGTGTGTAAACGGGCTTGCATCCGTGTGTGAGTGTGTACGTGCGTGATTGAACACGCACACACCAGCGGTCCTGCGGACCAGGAAGACATTGTAGCACCGTTTTCTGTGGGCGCTCTACCTCACACCAAATAAAACATTCGTCGCGTCTCTAGACCATCGCGCAATATTTCCCATTGTCACATATTGTTTGTGATATATATTGCTTTATATACTGATATATAATAATTATTTGTATTTCAATCTTGTGCTGTATAATATAATCAGAGATTTGAATCAGTTGTCAATATATTGAGTTATATCATGTGACTCGTCCCAGAATTGTGAGCGATTGGATTTCGGAGAGAGACAGAAAGAACTAGACCTGACGACACTAGAAAAGTTGAGAGAGGGAAAACTTGATAGTGACATAAAATACTTAGGGGGGACTGAGAGAGTGAAAAAATAAGAACTGTTAACAATAAATATAAAATAGAACAAGAGGGCGTGAATGCAAGCTTGAGAATTAGGGAAGTCATAGAGGTGTTAGAAAGTTGTTTACATGTAAGAGTAGTGGGGAAATAGATTGAACTAAAGGAGCAGGCGGGAGAAGCGAATTGCATTCATAATTTTAAAAGTAAATATGATAGGTAAATTAGTCATGAATCATTGCATTAAACAATACCTGGTTAGAAAAACGGGGTTCCAAGAGCTAAAGCTCGATTCTGCAGTCATAAATATTTGTGTAAAAATAAGTACTCACAAAATACAACTAAAATTTTTTTTTAAGGTTACACATTATTCAAAAATAGTAAATTTTAACTTTATTTAGCATAAATAACAAAGTTAAATAAAGGTATATACAATAATAAATTAATTCATAAATTAGCAAATATGCACATAAATAATTACCAATAATAACAACAATAACTTAACAACTTAACAGATATAAATAACAATACATTAAGCGATAACAGTTATAACCTCAGACCAGCTTAGGATAACTGAAATGAAGGGAAAATATATTGGCTGTTTGACATGCTGTAATTCCAACGGGAATATAAGTCCGTGTCAATAATGTTAGGGAAGATGATACAGGCTTCAGCCCAAGTATTCAAAGCCTTCTTAACATAATTTCTTAGTTTAACATTTCTAGGCACTCAGGGGGTCCTTAGAAATTAGTCACAAGAAGATAGGTCCTCTATGGAAACTGGCTCATTTCGTTTTCATTTGTTAAGGTCACTTCAATACAGTACTGACCAACCAGATATTATACTTTAGTTTTGGAAATTGTTCAGTCCTAAGTAAACTCTTGTGTGTATACACTGTAAAGTGGGGTATACTTCTTTGTATATATATACACTGAGATGTGGGGTCTATGTGTATATATTCCCCTTTGTGAATCGTATCTTTGAAGATAGACAGCCAAGATTGCGATATGGACTAACTTCTTGTATCTACACAAGTATATCCTATCATAATAACAAGAATATTTATGAACTAAAAATTATCCATAGAAATATTTAATTTTTCCAATGAAAGTCCGTTAACATAATGGACTTTCTGCATATATATTATATATATAAAGCCAGCACATGCAAAAGGCAAGAAGCATTTTAATTGGCTTTCACCAACACATATACACATTTCCCTTTCCTTAACTGGGATATCTTTAAACGGCAAACAAGCACTCACGTAAGCAAGCAAGCAAGGCGTTATCTAACATAAGACACTCAAGATCTCATATAAAACATAGCACGACTTACCACATATGTTTGAAATAGTTCTTCTAAGGTACCCTAAAGATAGAAATTAGTGTCTTAACAACATCTTTAGAGTTTAAGCATCTTACATTGAGGTTGTGGCGAACATGACCTATTGACGACGATCTGCAGAATTACTAAGATATACGTGGTACAGTTAATATGCAGATAATGTTCAGTAATATGAAGCGGAGCCTTACCGACAAAAGTTCTGCTCTCGGCTATGCAGATCTCTTCATTTAATATTTGGGTAAGAACATTTATAATGAGCGGAACTACTACTGTTATTATTACTACTGCTACTACAACTCTAATACTAATTAATTACAGTAGTAATTAATTACTACTGTAATTAACTCTAATTGTCATAGAGATAATTACATTATCTCTATGACAAGTTATTTTAGTATAACTATTTCTACTGCTGCTGTTATGACTACTGTTTCTCTAATTATTACCATAAATTGTACTACTACTACTACCACAACTACTCTAACCACAGCCGTTGCTACCACCACTACTAGCTGAAATTTGAATAGATTAGAAGACATGATTTGTACCAACTTATACATACTTATTTCTAGTACTAACATTTAACTACCATCACTGAAGCTAATACCAATGCTATTACATCAACTAGTATTACTACCACCACCTCATTTACAAATACTTATTAAATAAATAATAAAAATAGATTATCCTTACTACATTTATCATTGCTATTACTGCTGCTATTGCGTCAAGCACTAGTACAAACCACAAGGGCATTGTACAGGGAACTAGCAATAAGGAAATACATCTAATAAGTCACATTTTGGCGGCATCGATCAATCTGTTAAAATTGCTAAGTTTTAGTCGAACTTACAGCTCTATATTTCCGACGTTTTCTTTGCATCCGCTTTGATAGGTTGAGTGAGTTGCTCGAGCTGGTATGTTTCTGGTTAGGTAAAGCAGTTGTGAATTTTACGGAGTGGCAAATCGTGAGAACGGGCTTAATTATCGTCGGTTAAATTCTTGCTAGGTTATTTCCAGATTCTTGTCAGAATCTTACCAGATTCTTGCCAGGTTATGTTCAGATCCTTCCCAGATGCTTTCCATATTCTTGCCTACACTTTGTCAGATTCTTGCCTATTCCTGTCGGATTCTTGTTAGGTCCTTGTAAAATTCTTCAAGGATTCTTGTTAGATTCTTGCCAGATTCGATTGAGAAAATGGCGATGATTCCTATTGGAGGAATATGTTTATTGCTATTTATTTTGAAGTTTAATTTCCTAGTCTTCTCATGTGTGAATGGCTCATACTTTGCTATAGTAAACATACATACGTTCATACAGGAAGCATACATATATGTAGCCATATATGATATACAGTATGTCAGTTAGCGGTAGCCTCTGCATACATACACAATGTAATAATCAATTATATAAATATAGGAACGTATACATATGTTCTAACGGTTATACACGAATGTTCTTACTTTAATACATGTACTTGTACAGCCATACACACTTTGCATATGGTAATACATAAATTATTTACATGACAAGATCGTGCTGGATACATCATTCTCTTTGGCATATGCAAATACACATTTGTATACACAGAGGTATACAGACACACACACACACCGTTAAAGCCCGCAGTGGGCGACGTGATTCTCAACAGCTAAAACAGCTTGACGTCCTCAGTACTTGTTATACATGATGCTATGTCGCTCCGGGGATTGCCGACACAGTATCGCTCCTGTGCCAGGTAAGTCCACTACGAGCTTACTATAGCCCTTGCTACTTGCCCCGCTCCTGTGCCAGGTAAGTTACGCCATAGGCACCATAGCCCGTGCTACTTTGAACTTATTCCGAGGAGCTGAATATATAACAACAGGGGGATTGCCGCCTGTAGGAAAGTTGTTGTCACTTGAATTTCCCACGCTCTCTTAACTCTGGCGCTTTTTATGTCTTCCCTACCCAGGCGTGCCCACAGGCACGGGCACGCCCACTGGAGAGCCCATGTGAACGCACACAGGAGAGGAAATGCGCCCTCGATCTCATCCACTCACTGCATGCGGTTCTTCTGAGTGCATAAATTCCAATATTCAGCTTACAAGCGGCCAATGATTGAATTTCTTTTATAAAAGGGACTGAGCTGTAAGCATTCAGGTTTAATTAACAAGATCACAAACAAATCGTATTTACAAGCAACCACACAATTGATTTACTAACGCATTTGATTTATAGCGCGGATGTGTATTTCTATACCAGTTACAAATATCCATTCGTATTTAAAAAAAAATACTTTGAATAAACCAGTCTCAAAACGTTATTTTGCTGTTGTTCTGTACAATATAATAAATATATAATGCAATGTGCTACAGGGGAGAAACCATGGCAACCGCATATTAATATTAAGCTCAGCACAAAAGCATTATTAAATGAAGGAAAGTCCCTATAATTCTCTAAGTCAGTGACAAAAGCATAAACTTTCCATATTTTCAGTTCCATCACCATCTATAAATAACTTTAAATTATACCATTAAATACATAAATAATTACCACTACCTATGGCATCGACTTATTTAACAATATATAAGTTTTATTATGTAAATCTACATCATTCTCCAAGTTAAAATCTGTAAAAATACACTAAATTATTTGCTTAGCTGACATCTATTAGAGGCGGAACCCTTTCCTCGACAGCGATGAATACAAGCGCGTTCCAGCACGTTTAGGATTCATCATTCACTTATTCACTAATATTATTCATGCCAAATACTTCAGCATATGTAAAAAATATTATTTGCATTTGAAATGTAATGATTTTTTCTCCTGGATTAAACTAAATGGGTTTTATTCCTTATTTCTTTTGAATCTTTCGCCACATGACCGGGACTAATCCACCGACGGAGTGGTTTTGAAGCGCCTCCTGGGTTTATTGGGAAGAATTTGGGCGTGAGGAAAGAGCCTCTTGATCAACTGGGCTCGGGGGTCCTTGTGGAGGAACTCCTTCTCATCCTCCTGGTCGTCAATATTGCTCTCGACGAGGAGGATTTCAGAGAGATTTGGATTCTTTGGAGTCCTTCCGCCGTCACTGGGATCACTTGGGGTTGTTGATTGTGTCGAGTCTGCTTCCTCCGTCGGGTTTGCGTTGTCCTCCGTTTGGCTTAGTGACGGAGGGGATGAGAGCGGCGCTGACTCCCCCGCGAGGTCATCAAAGGATTCAGCACTTGCCACCTGGTCCACCTTGGGTTGATGCTTGCCAGGATACGAGCGCTGAGTGGCGTCTTCGTTTTCCAGGTCAGTTTGCCCCATAGGCGTTAATGTATGGGCATCTATAGCATCATTTTCTTGTTCAACTTCTGCTGCAGGAGGAAAAGGAAGTTCTTGTATGAGAGGACGAAGTTCTGGTGACTTTTCTTGGACTTCCAGAGGACCGGCGTTGGTCATGAGGCTGTTCGGTGACGTCGGTGTTTCGGTCTCAATCACAGTGGAGGTCGATTTGCTGTCCCCTTCTGGAGTAATTTTCTTCACGTCTAGAGTGCTGTCCGTTTGTGGTGGCTTTTCCTCTGCGGTCTCTACTTGGTCGGGGAAAACGGGCTCCAAATCGGCGTGTTGGTTGTCCCTGTTGAAGCCTTGCAGTTGGTAATAGTGATTTTGAGCGACTTCGGCGTGAGGAAAGTAGGTCTCGAGGTCTTTTGTGCCATTCTGTTTGCTTCCTTCGATGACTGCGGTCACAGAGCCCAGTGGCGCCTTATGGAACAACTGCGAATTTGCAAAGGACTCCTGAACTGCCTGAACCTGTGAAAGGACTCCTTGAATATCTGAAGGGCGAGTGTCATCCGGCTGTTGACTAAGGGTCGGCTGCGGTGCGTTAGGAAACTTCTCCAGTATTTCGGCAAACGGGTGAATTTGCTGTATGACTTCGATGTCAGACGGGGTGGAATCCTCGGGGAGGGGCTTTTGGCTCGAACCCTGACCGTTTTGGTGCAGTAGCTGTCCGTAGAGCTCAGCTTGGGCCACGCACGACTGCACGTCGCCCCCAAGGACAAGACAAGCATGAAGAACTGAATAGCTCGGAGCAACGGTCGGATACGGCGGATCCGATGACTGGAATGTTGATGAATCCTCGGGGAATTCCAGCCAGGAGATGGGGAGGGCACTGTTCTCGGTGGTGGGCCTAGGCAGCGGCACTGGTGGCAGGTGAGGCAGGTTCGACAGACCTGACGGCTCGGTCGAACTCCTGGAATAGGTGACCACGGGGTTAGTAATGGATGGAATAACGTGTTTGAGAAAATGATGTGTAGAACTATATCATACTGAATATATTTCTCTCTCTCTCTCTCTCTCTCTCTCTCTCTCTCTCTCTCTCTCTCTCTCTCTCTCTCTCTCTCTCTCTCTCTCTCTCTCTCTCTCTCTCTCTCTCTCTCTCTCTCTCTCTCTCTCTCTCTCTTTCTCTCTTTTTCAATGATCTGTTCTTGATCTCTTACGAACAGATCAATTTTAATATATCTTTTATATTCACTTACACTTGAACCAATCCTAGCATAGAACATAGAACAGTGAGTCAACAAAAATCCAGTTTCCAGCACCGACTTTCTCGTCAGGTCAAGGACTCGTTCCAGGCACTCATTTCCTTTAATTATACTTACGTATCAGTGTTTGTGGAAGTGAGGTGTGACTCTTGGACCCCGATTCCTAATTATTACTACCACTTTGTATGATGGCATTACCAGCCGTGGTAAGCTGACTGTAGCAGCTCACTGTATTAACTGACTGTAGCAACTAACTGGGGTAAGTTGACTGTAGCAGTTCAACTTACAGTCCAACTTATTGAACAGTTCGGTACACTGTTGTATGATCCCCCCCCCCACCCCCCTCACAGCAGTTGAAGTTCCCTACGCGGCTGGTGAAAGGCTATATTAACTTGTTGATTTCAGGTTCATAAACTGCATTTTATTTTATCGCCATTTTTTGTAAAGATGGAGGAAGGGAAAATAGCGAGGTTGTGAGTGTGGATAATTTACTAGATTATACTACCGAGACACGGCATGACATTCAGGTCGTGTGAAGCCAGGGCGCTGACTCGGGAAGATCTTTTGTTGTGTTAAATAACCCTTCGCTGTTGCAAACGCCTGCTGCGATTTTTTCCCAGTTGATATGTTAGCTAGTTTGTCGTGCGCCACTCGATGTAGTACTCTTGAATAGTTGCGCAGTTTACGGGTTAGCTGACCAAAAGTGCTTCTCTCTTCAATATTCTCAACTCATTTTGATGGCTCTACGGGAGTGATCATAGCTCGCGTCTACTGTTTAGGTTCCCCAAAGTGGTAACCGGCTCTGTAGAGTGGGTTATCAAATCAGTCGTTTAATAGTCACTTGCAACAAGCTATCCTCAAACTGGAATAACGTGTTAATAGCACATTTTGTTTAGGTTGTGTGAAGGGCGAGCCTTGGCGTGACCGGTCGTTTGTAGATATGCAGGTCTTGTATTTATTGCAAGTCTACCATCTAAATCAGGCATTGCATTTGAATGATTATCAATTTGTCTTTGATGACCAGACCACACACTAGAAGGTGAAGGGACGATCGACGACGTTTCGGTCTGTCCTGGACCATTCTCAAGTCGACAATCGACTTGAGAATGGTCCAGGACGGACCGAAACGTCATCGTCCCTTCACCTTCTAGTGTGTGGTCTGGTCATCATACTTTAGCCACGTTATTGACACTCATCGCCTGCAATTTGTCTTTGTATCAGTAATATTTCTCATAATGAAACCACAGGTTCATACGCTGATTCTCTCACCATGGATGAGAGAAGCTCACCATTCTCATCCCCATGGATGATATTTTTACACGTCCAGCTTGTTCTTTCCTATTCTTAACTCGGTTCTCCATCGTTCTCCAGAGTGGCGTAGATCACAGCTACGTCCACTCCTTACACCGAAATGATTCCCACGGTAAAGTCCTTGTAGGTGTTTCCATCCTTGAAGGAAATGTCTTCAAACGTCCAGTTTCTTTTGACCAGCCATGACCCTTCAATAATGATTAGTTTCTTGACCACGAATTTCGGTAACTTGATTGTTCTTGTTAATCCCGAGAGTAAAAATGGTTGGAAGCAAAGAAAGCTTATACTATGAGATCGAGATCAACAGCGCCAGCAATGTGGTCATATTTAACCATATATATATATATATATATATATATATATATATATATATATATATATATATATTATATATATATATAATTATATATATATATAATTATATATATATATTATATATATAATTATATATATATATAATTATATATATAATTATATGTATAATTATATATATTATATATATATTATATATATTATATATAAATTATATATATTATATATATTATATATATATATATATATATATATATATATATATATATATATATATATATATAATGACGAACATGTATATATGATGAAGTGTGACTTACCTTTGAACAGCATGCGTGTCAGTATGAGGTCCACGCTCTAGTGTGAGGAAGGGAAGTACAAATGAGGTGATTAATATAACTACAGTAATTACGAGTGCTTCTACGTTTGGAGGCTGTACCATAGCGTGCGCTACAGCTCCTGTGGTACAGGAGGCATATTAAAAAAAGGTTCACAGTGAGTGCTTCAACTACCTGCCGCCTCTGCTACAGAGGCGCTACCAGCGTGTGGTGCAATAGTTATTAATAATAACAGTGGTGACGATAACTACAATTCCACAAAGGGCCGTGACGGGGATTCGAACCGACGTCCGAGACCATCCCAGACGCTGCCTTAGTCGACTGAGCTGCGACAGGATGGAGTCTTGTCGCGGCTCATGAGCTCGTAAGAACATGTCGATATCTACGTTAATAAGTGTTTTATATTTTCTATAATAATTGCTGTCTTGACTCTTAGAATCGCCAAAGTAAATCATATTAATGGGCTTATTATTATTTATTAATATATGTATATGTTATTATTGTTTAACTGAATATAAGTTCTCTTTACTATAAAATCAGTAATAAAAATTATCACCTTATTATCATCACCACTATTAATATTATATGACTATCTAATTTTAATTGTGTAAATTTAAATGACTATAATTTAATTTAACTTTGTATTTATAAATTATTTAATGATTTAATTACATATGTAATTATTTAATTATATAATATTGAACTTTAATTATATAATATTTAATTATACTATTATGTAACTATTTAATTAGAGATCTGATTATTAACATTATGAATGGTACTTTATTTGTATTGTTATTTTTATTAGTATTAAGTAACATTAGTATTGGTATTAGTGCTAGTAGTTAATTATCACCACTACTATTATTACTATTACCACTACCACCATTATCACTACTAGTAACTCTACAACTAGTACTACTAGTATTACCACTATAGCTAATACTATTACTATTACTGCTACAACTACCACTACCACCACTACTACCACCACTACTACCACCTCTACTACCACCACTACTACCACCTCTACTACCACCACTACTACCACCTCTACTACCACCACTACTACCACCTCTACTACCACCACTACCTCTACTACTACCACCACCACCACCTCTACTACTACTACCACCACCACTACCACCACTACCACCACCACTACCACCACCACTACCACCACTACCACCACTACCACCACCACCACCACTACCACCACTACCACCACCACTATCACCACCACTACCACCACCACTACCACCACTACCACCACCACTACCACCACCACTACCACCACTACCACCACTACCACCACCACCACCACTACCACCACTACCACCACCACTATCACCACCACTACCACCACCACTATCACCACCACTACCACCACCACCTCTACTACTGCTACCACCACTACCACCACCACTATCACCACCACTACCACCACCACCTCTACTACTACCACCACCACCATCACCTCTACAACTATTGTCATATCTCATGCAATTCAAAACAAAGAAAGAAATTAGTAAAGTAAAATGAACCAAAGATATATATATATATATATATATATATATATATATATATATATATATATGTATGTATGTGTGTGTGTGTGTGTGTGTGTGTGTGTGTGTGTGTGTGTGTGTGTGTGTGTGTGTGTGTGTTAACGTGTGACCTGATACCCATTCACTATCTACAGTACTCTGTTAACCCACAATCCATTGACTTTCTACACTCTATTGACTATCTACTCACCCATTTGCCAGGGGGGCCTGACAGCTGAGTGTACAGCGCTTCGGATTTGTAGTTCTGAGATTCTGGGTTCGATTCCCGGTGGAGGCGGAAACAAATGGGCAAAGTTTCTTTCACCCTGATGGCCCCTGTTATCTAGCAGTAAATAGGTACCTGGGAGTTAGACAGCTTAGACAGTTAGGATTGGGTTATGTCAATTTTCAGTACCAACTGTGTCACTTTTCAGTACCAACTGTGTCACCTTCCAGTACCAACTGTGTCACCTTCCAGTACCTACTGTGTCACCTTCCAGTACCAACTGTGTCACCTTCCAGTACCAACTGTGTCACCTTCCAGTACCAACTGTGTCACCTTCCAGTACCAACTGTGTCACCTTCCAGTACCAACTGTGTCACCTTCCAGTACCTACTGTGTCACCTTCCAGTACCTACTGTGTCACCTTCCAGTACCTACTGTGTCACCTTCCAGTACCTACTGTGTCACCTTCCAGTACCTACTGTGTCACCTTCCAGTACCAACTGTGTCACCTTCCAGTACCAACTGTGTCACCTTCCAGTACCTACTGTGTCACCTTCCAGTACCTTACGTGTTTCTACCTCTTTTAGCTCTTGTAGTTATATAATCGCTCTTTAAGAGACAGCGAAGCCCTGGCTTCCTCTTTGAGAACTTGGTGAACTTTGGCCGGCTTGTGTTACTTTGGGTTAGGTTAGGTTTGGTTAGGTTAGGCCAAGTTAGAATTAGGTTTGGATTTTTTTTATGTTACAATTTGGATAGGCTATGTTAGGAATAGGTTAGAAATCGGTTAGGTTAGATTAGGATTCGGATATGTTAGGATTAAATTATGCTAGGATTGGGTTATGTTATAATTAGGCTATACTTAAGTTAGATTAGGTTTGGCTAGATTAGGATTTAGCCTTGGGTTAGGTTAGGATTACGTTAGATAAGGTTAGGCAAAGTTTCCTTAGAGCTGGCTACATTACTTGAAATTTAGTAAGATTTGCATGCCAAAATCGAGCTTAGAAATCATTAAACAAATTAGAGGAGAAACCTTATTAACTGTAAAATAAAGAGAAACCAACAATCATAGATTTAAAACGAGTTAAAAAATTAATCAATTAAATAGTTAATCCATTAGTCTTGTCTCATATATATATATATATATATATATATATATATATATATATATATATATACACTAAGCAAGGCTTAGTGTATATATATATATAGGTGTTACACTAAGCAAGGCTCGCATATATATATGCGAGCCTTGCTTAGTGTAACACAGAACTAAGATACTCTTGATAATCTGCAAGATATTAGGGGTGACCTTAATAATCCTTCAGAGACCAATAAGATCTTCAACACCCAACGAAGCAGTGCATTTACTGCACATATTTGTGCTAATGTGTATGACTTTACAGGAAAATAATTGTTGGTTTCATGATGAATGTGTTTTATAGTCGTGTTTGTTATATGTATCTTTGTAATTATGTGCGTGATTATACGCTTGAGAACCAGAGAGTAAGAATTAGTTTTCTAAGATGACTATACATATGTATACGCTTTCACTCACAGGCAAGATAGACGCATTTGTATAAATACATTAGCGTGCATGAAAGGTCACATTCCAGCCCGTCCTCCTAAGGATTCCCAGCGTCAAGAAACTGTCGTACTTAGCTGTCCTCTCCTAACCTTTCTAGTAGACCGAAAACAAAAAAGGGGATACTGTCAATTTTGCGAGCAGCTACCATTTTCTAGTACGACAATTTTTGGCCTTGGGTAGAGTATACGTCAGAATGCGACGCTCTGTTAGGAGGACAGGTGAACACATACATTCCACACTGCTTACATCCCGTCTCTGTACTTACTCAGGTAGAATGGAAGACAGGACATCCCACAATGCCCCGTGCACTGCGACCATGCCACCACTCGGCTCAGAGGGCCTGATGGACGGTAAGTTTGATGTTGTAGGTAATGTTGTTTCTCCGGTAGATTCCTGGTCAGTAGTCAACGTAGTGGGGTCTGTGGGTTCAGTAGAGTCCCCTGGTGTTGGTGTTGTCTCCTCCCCTTCTCCAGCAGCCGTCATGGTCGAGGCATCGGAGCCTTCTCCAGTTGAGGGTAAGGTGGACATGCCATCCGATGACACTGTTGATTCGTCGCCACTTGCTACCGTGGGGCCCATCGCTCCTCCTCCAGCCGTTGGTTCTGTAGGACTCGTCGTATCTGCTTCCCCTGCGACAGACGGTGGTAATGTGTTTTCCGTCGTGTCCCCGTCGCTCGTGGGGTCCGCTGTACCCCCTTCAGTTGTGGGGTCCGCTGTACCCCCTTCAGTCGTGGGGTCCGTTGTACCCCCTTCGCTCGTGGGGTCCGTCGCGTCTGTCACGTCCGTTGGGTCTGTCGCGTCTGTCACGTCCGTTGGGTCCGTCGTGTCTACTTCATCTGAAGGGATTGTCGTGAACTCCTCCAGGTCGTTAAATTCGCCACCTCCAGCGACTGGAAGCACTAAGAGGAGGAGAAACATGTTTTAGTGGCGGGGGCCTCAAACTGGAATATAAATGGTGCTGCGCCTGCGAAACGTTTATATACTGATTTGATGATATCGTTACCTACGTTTAAAGTTTTCCGATAAACACCAACGCCGGAAATTATGAACGCTCATTATGTCAAAGAGCACAATAGTTGGCGCAGTCCTTTCACAACCTAATGGCAGTGCATATTTTAGGATTGGTGTGATGCACGTGGTATATAAGGTCTTTGTTCAGATTTCTAAAAGCAGTACTTATGTTGGTCAAATCAGCATACGACACTGATGATATCCGTTAGCTGTGGAGTTCCGGAGGCAGGTTAATAGTGTGGTTTAAACCCAGAGGTTTTTCTCTGCCAGTTTGAGCTATCTCATCTCCCATTTGGTACCTTGCGTCTGGCCTACTATTTCTGGCATCGTTTCATTAGTTTACACTTGCCTAAGTTTAACTCTAGAAGCCATTTGTTGGACCAGTCTTTTAATTTGCCCATCTTATACTTTTCTATTTTCCTACAAGTTAATCTCTCTAGAAGTTTGTGTGTGCGTGCGCGCGTGTGTGTACATATTTACTGTTCGTGCCTACAGGATCAAGCTATTAGCTCTTGGATCTCGCCTAACCGTCGGTTGTCTAATGTACTGACTTCCGACCTAATTTTCTCTATCATATCTACTAGATATATTGCTCTGTTAACACACCATACATCCTCAGAATGTAGCCCGTAGCAGCTGTCTAACTCCCAAGTACCTATTTACAGCTAGGTAAACATGGATATCACGTGAAAGATTATGACCATTTGTTTCTGCTTGGCTGGGAATCGAACCCGGGCTCTTAGGACTACGACTTCCAAGCACTGTCCACTCGGCCGCGAGGACCTGTGTGTGTGTGTGTGTGTGTGTGTGTGTGTGTGTGTGTGTGGGTGTGTGTGTGTGTGTGTGTGTGTGTGTGTGTGTGTGTGTGTGTGTGTGTGTGTGTGTGAGTGTGTGTGTGTGTGAGTGTGTGTGTGTGTGTGTGTGTGTGTGTGTGTGTGTGTGTGTGTGTGTGTGTGTGTGTGTGTGTGTGTGTGTGTGTGTGTGTGTGTGTGGGTCCTACATCCCTCAAATCCCTGCAATCCTGATCCGCCAGTATAGAAACTCGCCAACATTCGCTCACACAAGAAGTGTGTTAAAGATGTGGGAATAATATTGTCTCTTGTGATACGCCCCTGTGTTTGTCACACATTATTTTACATTAACGTTTGAAGCTCTTTAAAACAAAATCTTAAAATACCAGTCTGATTTGATGTAAGAGCGTCGGCCTGATGCATATTAAACGCTTACACAAGACTAGTTTGGAAATAGCCACACTTTTAAATCATTTTTGTATTTGGGTTATATTTTTGTGGCGGATTTCCAAATTTTAAATTGTTTTCTGCTCATATTTTGATCAATATGGTATTCGTATATAGATGAGTTGGGTGTTTTGAATTATTGTCATGTTGACATTGAAAGTTATAGTTGTGGCTTATGTACATAAAACTGAAGATCTACCCAAAATATTCAACATGCTTATACCAACCCGTTCTCGCACTTGCTTATAGTCAATATTGGCTTATTTAATAAGTGCATATGTGACATACTAATTGATTGTGAATATTTTAGTTTACCTTGAAAAGTTTCATAGAAAACACCGACCTTACCTAACCTTCTTAGTATGTTAAGATAATCATCTTATTGCTTCTTAATTATAATTATTACTTAGCCTATACCGTTGATAGGTTAAGTAATAATTGTAAATAAGAAGCAATAAGATGCTTATCTTAACATACTAAGAAGGTTAGGTGAGGTCGGGGTTTTCTATGAAACTTTTCAAGGTAAACTAAAATATTCACAATCAATTAGTATGTCACATATGCACTTATTAAATAAGCCAATATTGACAATAGCAAGTGCGAGAACGGGTTGCTTATACACATATAATCTCGTCAAGGTAATCGCTATTTCTGTACACACACAACCAGTTGTCACACAAATTAGATCTATCAAGGAGCACTCATTTGGGATTCCAGTATCAGAGTCGTCTCAATATATAAACAAATACATAACTGACCAGATACTTCGTCCGCTTTTTCTAACATAGAAGAGATGGGATCTTGATGTGATTCTGAGACTCAGTGATTCCTCGCAGCCCGGGCTCTTGACTAGGCTTTCTGATTGACGGGCTCTGACTAGGCTTTCTGATTGACGGGCTCTGACTAGACTTCCTGGTTGACGGGCTCTGACTAGACTTCCTGGTTGACGGGCTCTGACTAGGCTTCCTGGTTGACGGGCTCTGACTAGGCTTTCTGATTGACGGGCTCTGACTAGACTTCCTGGTTGACGGGCTCTGACTAGACTTCCTGGTTGACGGGCTCTGACTAGGCTTCCTGGTTGACGGGCTCTGACTAGGCTTCCTGGTTGACGGGCTCTGACTAGACTTCCTGGTTGACGGGCTCTGACTAGGCTTCCTGGTTGACGGGCTCTGACTATACTTCCTGGTTGACGGGTTTTGACTAAACTTCCTGGTTAACGGGCTGGTCAAACAAGCTGTGTGTGGTTGGTCTTCCTACAAAATCCACAACGCTATCAAGAATAAGTCACTAGATTAGAGATGACATTCGTAACTTCCAGACATATACTCCTTGAACGAACGTAATTAATTCAACGCTCGTTTCACCAACTCTGGCACAAATTACGAACCTCGAATTGGCAACCGGTTTGCATCATATACACTCTTTAACAACTCAAAAAACATCGTGTAAATGAATACTTAATAATACAATGATCAATGCATAATAAATTTTAAGCATGAACACTGCTTCAAACAAATGTTACACGTAAAAGTACAGTCTTAGATTTCTTAAATAACAAATAGAACTGAAATAACAATAAGAATTGCTTGTGCTGTTGAGCAAACTTGTCTGCCTCCTGGACTTACCTAGAGGGAAGATGGCGACGCTGCTGCCTATTGATCCTGACGACGATGATGACGATGACGATGACGATGATGATGAGGACGAGGAGCCGCCACCGGCACCGGTGTCGAAGAAGATGTTTGGATTAAAGAGGAATCCACTAAAGATCGCCCAGATGAACCATCCCTGAATATGAAGAGAAAGACTGATGCAAATGATCTCATTTTAACATATTTATACAAGATTTATGTTTGGATGAAGATTGCTACTAATTATTCGTATTTTATCTATTTTGCATTTATATTTAGATATAGATTTAACAACCGTATATTTATATAAGGTTGTTAAATTTAGTTACTCTGTATTTATATAAGGTTGTTAAATCTAGTTACTCTTAACATCAACTAAGGTCAGAACTCAATATTTGTCAGAATTATACTGTATCTGGTGGTTGATGGTGGTTATAGCAGCAGTTACTGAAAGTTATGATAGAGATTGACGACGGCTTTGGCTGTGGTTGATGAAAGTTGAGTTAGAGATTGATAGTGGTGATGGGTGGCAGCTATGGTTGAAGTGATTTGTCGGGTTGTTGTTGTTGGTGGTTGAGGTGTGTTGTGATGATGGAAATGGTGGTATTAGTGACAGTTGGTAATGTAGGTGTAATAGTTGGTTAGCATTAACCAACGCTAGTTCTCTCTACTGTTGGTTAGTGGTTGATAACGGCTGCCATTGCGGTTGATAATGTGGTGTTGCTTTAAGTTGATGTAGAACGTGTAAGGTTGATTAGAAATAGTGAGAAACTTCGTTTGGATATGCAGGTGATGAGTCACAATAACGTGGCTAAAGTAAGTTGACCAGACCACACACACTAGAAGGTGAAGGGACGACGACGCTTCGGTCCGTCCTGGACCATTCTCAAGTCGATTGTCGACTTGAGACCGAAACGTCGTCGTCCCTTCACCTTGTAGTGTGTGTGGTCTGGTCAACTTCGTTTGGCTACATAGGAATGCTGTAACATGACACCATTTTCAAAGTGTTCGGATAACGGCGAAGCTGAACGAACTACTAAGATACTTTAAAGTTGACTACCTATGTACTCAAGAAGCTCAACAAGGGTTAAGAGGCTGCTTCAAGAGTCGCAGCTCAAACCTCTTGGAGCCCATCTAGGCGAGTACACTCTCCAGCTTCTTCAAGCGGAAGGCGATTTCTCCAAATAATTTACAGCACCGAGGGGTGTAAAGGCACCCCAACCGTCGACAGCATCCACCCACCCACTTCCTCCTCCTCCTCCGTTATCTTGAGGTTATCTTGAGATGATTTCGGGGCTTTTTAGTGTCCCCGCGGCCCGGTCCTCGACCAGGCCTCCACCCCTAGGAGGGGTGGAGGCAGCAACCCGTGACAGCTGCCCGTGACAGCTGACTAACACCCAGGTACCTGTTTTACTGCTAGGTAACAGGGGACATAGGGTGAAACCCGAGACCACAGGATCACAAGTCCAGCGTGCTGTCCGCTCGGCCGACCGGCTCCGTAGCTGCAGTTCTTCTCTATCATACACTAATTCCTGAGCATCAAGCAAAACATTGAGAGGTGCACTCCATTCCTCGGTGTATGTACACTGAAAGATTATTTTAGACTGTGTGCAGTAGGCTATAGTGGTGACCTGAATAACCCTTCAGCGGTTGATAGGCCTTAACCCAAACACCAAACCTAACTAAGCCTGTTTTTCCTTAAATTAAGCTTAAATGTTCTTCCTAGTCACGTATCTGGGTCCATATATTTCTTCCGTTTTGAGTATTGATATCTATGTATTCGCATATCTTTGAGCGAATATGTAGAATTTCCTCGGTGTTGACTGCATAGTCTCGTGTCCCCCAGGCAGCAAAAATATCAGTCAGCATTTTTGTATGTTAGCTATGTTTCCTAGTCTCATGTCACTAATAACAATTGCCTCCTTAGACTTTAGAGACATACGATAAGGAATATGAACGTTCTGTAAGATCTCTATCCTCACACTGGCAAACTCAATAAGTGATTTTTATACACTTCCGCGCATACACTCTTCTGACGTGAATACATTTTTAGAAATACATTCTAACTTTGAGACACTGTTGTATTCTCTCTCTCTCTCTCTCTCTCTCTCTCTCTCTCTCTCTCTCTCTCTCTCTCTCTCTCTCTCTCTCTCTCTCTCTCTCTCTCTCTCTCTCTCTCTCTCTTTCCTGTCTCCTGTCTCCTGTCTCTCTCTCTCTCTCTCTCTCTCTCTCTCTCTCTCTCTCTCTCTCTCTCTCTCTCTCTCTCTCTCTCTCTCTCTCTCTCTCTCTCTCTCTCTCTCTCTCACTCACTCAGAGGTTTACCACCAGACAACACAAGTACCAGAGCTGAAAGGTATGAGCTACGCGAAGACATGAATTAAACTTCACGTCACTGGAAGATAGCATAGTCAGGGGAGTCATGATCACCGCCTACAAAATTATAGCGGACATAGACAAGGGCAGACCGTCGTGTGCGAGACATGAATAAGAACAAAAAAACAAGAGAATTTTGACATGGGAATTTGTCCTATTTTGACATGGGAACAAAAAAGTTCTAACTAAATGACTCAAAGATTCATTATTTTATTAAAAGTGTCAGAATACCTAAGAAAATAGTGAAGTAGTGGTTATCTTGAGGTTATCTTGAGATGATTTCGGGGCTTTAGTGTCCCCGCGGCCCGGTCCTCGACCAGGCCTCCACCCCCAGGAAGCAGCCCGTGACAGCTGACTAACACCCAGGTACCTATTTACTGCTAGGTAACAGGGGCATAGGGTGAAAGAAACTCTGCCCATTGTTTCTCGCCGGCGCCCGGGATCGACCCCGGGACCACAAGATCACAAGTCCAGCGTGCTGTCCGCTCGGCCGACCGGCTCCCCTAGTGGACCAGACCCCGAACCCATCTTTAAATGCTATCATGACAGGACTTAATAGGTTTGGGAATCTGTACACCAATTGATTAAGAGTTGAGAGGCGGGGACCAAAGAGCTGAAGCTCAATCCCCGGCAGCACAGTTAGGTGAGTACAAACACAGACACACAAAAACATACCATCGCTTCACTCACAAACATTAAAACTGTCTTCTTTTTACTCCACAATAAAAGGCACGGAGCATAGGCACCAATGGGAAGCAGTTGCCTATGCAGTTACTGCTAGGTAACAGGGGCATAGGGTGAAAGAAACTCTGCCCATTGTTTCTCGCCGGCGCCCGGGATCGACCCCGGGACCACAAGATCACAAGTCCAGCGTGCTGTCCGCTCGGCCGACCGGCTCCCCTAGTGGACCAGACCCCGAACCCATCTTTAAATGCTATCATGACAGGACTTAATAGGTTTGGGAATCTGTACACCAATTGATTAAGAGTTGAGAGGCGGGGACCAAAGAGCTGAAGCTCAATCCCCGGCAGCACAGTTAGGTGAGTACAAACACAGACACACAAAAACATACCATCGCTTCACTCACAAACATTAAAACTGTCTTCTTTTTACTCCACAATAAAAGGCACGGAGCATAGGCACCAATGGGAAGCAGTTGCCTTAATAAGCCCCAGACAATTACCTTCGCTCTGATGGCTAACTAAATTACCGTATTAAAAAACAAGGCAGTCTCCAGGGAGGAGGGGACAGCTTCCTTCTGTCTGTCTTGTCAGTCTGTCTGTCTCTGTCTGTCTGTCTGTCTGACTGTCTGTCTGTCTGTCTTTCTGTCTGTCTGTCTGTCTGTCTGTGTCTGTCTTTCTGTCTGTCTGTCTGTCTGTCTGTCTGTCTGTCTGTCTTTCTGTCTGTCTATTTGTCTGTCTGTCTGTCTCTGTCTTTATCTATATTTGTCTTCTTCCCTCTACGTGTAACCAACCCCAACAACACAGTCTATCTCCCACAACACACAACACTGTCTCCCTTGCTATACAACTTACTCCCCCCACACAACCTGTTCTCCAACAACACGCTTCCACTCAGCCCACATATCTCCCCGGGCTGGGAGAGCGCGTCACAAGGTGGTCGAGGAGAGCCCAAATTAAAGGTCGGGAAGCAGTCAGTGAACAAGCCGGAGCGGCCCTGGTAGACGACGACAGGTGGCCGCCGCGGCGTTAGTGGGTGAGCCTTGGATGACGGGGCCATCAGATGGGTGGTGGGTGGGTGGGGGTGTCTGGAGGGCGGGATGGGGGGAAAGAATTGTGGTAAGGGTCGTGAAGAGGGAGAGGGGTGGATTGAGAGAGAAACGGAAGGAATAACGGAAAGACGAGGAACGATAGGAGACACAGACGAAGCAAATGAAGGAGGAATGGAAGCAGACAAGGACCAATAACGGGACTGAAGTATGTTGACCAGACCACACACTAGAAGTTGAAGGGACGACGACGTTTCGGTCCGTCCTGGACAACAATCGACTTGAGAATGGTCCAGGACGGACCGAAACGTCGTCGTCCCTTCAACTTCTAGTGTGTAGTCTGGTCAACAGACAAGGACCCTTGCATAACAAACCAGTAAGCAACCCGGTATGAACACTCTTGACATTTGAGTATTTGGTGGAGGTAGGGATAACCTATCCAAGGATGGGATAGGAAAGGAAAAGCCTGAATTACCGAAGAGGAAAATATGACGAGATGAGGAACTTCATAATAGGAATACCATGGGAAACAGAACTCAGAGAAAAGACTGTACAAGATATGATGGATTACGTCACCCAATAGTCCCAGGAAGCTGCAGACAGGTTTATCCTGTTCCAAAAGGAGAACAATGAAAGAACAACAGAAGAATCCATGGTTCAATCAGTAATGTAAGGTAGCGAAGCAATTGAGTACAAGAACATGGAATAACTACAGGAATAAAAGAACACCAGAGAGCAGGGAGAGATACCAAAGGGCCAGGAATGAGTACCACAGAGTGAGGAGAGAAGCAAAGAGATCCAACCAAAACTGCTCCACAGCCACATTATGAGGAAAACAGCAGTGAGGAACAAGTAATGAAACTGAGAAAAGTGGAGAGAGATACACAGAGAATGACAAGAATGTGTGTGAAGAACTCAACAATAGATTCCAAGAGGTGTTCACAATAGAGCAAGAAGCCCCAATACTAAATGAGGAGGCAAACCAAGCAGCCTTGGAGGAATTTGAGCTCACCAGTGAGGCCAAAATGAATCTGTTGGAGCTAAATGTGACAAAAGCTGTTGGGCCTGACGGAATCTCACCGTGGATACTAAAGGAGGGTGCAGAAGCACTAAGTGTGCTGCTCTCTATGGTGTATAATAGATCACTGGAAACAGGAGACCTTCCGGAAAGCTGGAAGACAGCTAATGTAGTCCCAATATACAAAAAGGGTGGCAGGCAAGAGGCGCTGAGCTACAGGCCAGATTCCCTAACTTGTATACCATGGAAGGTGATGGAGAAGTTCGCGAGGAAAAGGCTCATAGAACATATGGAGGGGAAAGAGCTTTGTAACACACCACCAGCATGGGTTTAGGGATGGTAAATCGAGCCTCACAGGCTCAATAGAATTATATGACCAGGCGACAAAAATTAAGCAAGAAAGAGAAGGGTGGGCAGTCTGCATTTTCTTGAACTGTCAGAAAGCCTTTGAAACAGTACCTCCATAAAAGGTTGTTACAAAAGTTGAAGAAACAGCCAGGAGTTAAAGGTAAGGTGCTCCATTGGACAAAGGGGAGTATCTAAGCAACATAAAACAGCGAGTAACTGTGTGTGTGGGGGGGGGGGGGGGGAGACATCACAGTGGCGAGGTGTTATCAGCAGAGTCCCAAAGGGCTCTGTACTTGGACCCATCCTGTTTCTTATATATGTAAACGATCTTCCAGAGGGTATAGACTCGTTCCTTTCAATGTTTGCTGATGATGCAAAAATTATGAGAAGAATCAAGACAGATGAAGATAGATAGAGACTACAGGACGATCTGGACAAACTGGAGGAATGGTCTAGAAAATGGCTACTAAAGTTTAACTCAGGAAAGTGTAAATTAATTAAATTAGGCGAAGTGAGTAGGAGGCTGAACACAAGGTACCATCTGGGAGGTGAAATTCTGCAAGAGTTACATAAAGAGAAAGATCTGGGGGTTGATATCACACCGAACCTGTCCCCAGAAGCCCACATCTAAAGGATATCATGAGCGGCATAAGCAAGATTGGCCAGCATAAGAACTGCCTTTAAAAACTTGTGTAAGGAATCGTTCAGGACCCTGTATAACACTTATGTCAGACCAATCGTGGAGTATGCAGCTCCAGCCTAGAGTCCATACCTAGTTAAACACAAGACAAAGCTAGAGAAGATTCAGAGGTATGCCACTAGACTACTCCCAGAACTGAGAGGTATGAGCTACGAGGAAAGGCTACTGGAGCTAAACCTCACGTCCCTAGAAGACAGAAGAGTAAGGGGAGACATGATAATCACCTACAAAATTCTCAGGGGTATTGTCAGGGTGGGCAAAGACAAACTATTTAGCATGGGTGGAACGCGAACAAGGGGACACAGGTGGAAACTTAGTACCCACATGAGCCACAGAGACAATAGATTTTTTTCAGTATCAGAGTAGTTAACAAATGGAATGCATTAAGCAGTGATGTGGTGGAGGCTGACTCCATACACAGTTTCAAATGTAGATTTAATAGAGCCCAATAAGCTCCGGAATCTGTACACGAATTGATTGACAGTTGAGAGGCGGGACTAAAGAGCCAAAACTCAACCCCCGCAAGCACAACTAGGTGAGTACTCAACACTTGCTGCCCAAACTCCTTCGTCTGGTGTTGGTCTTATTACTCTGAAGGGACTTTTAAAAACACAAGGAATTACTGCACATAAATCGTGAAACGGGATATTTTTCAGTGTAAATCCTTAACCTTGATTGTTTTGGTGTTGGGCTTAACGCATATCAATCTATGAAAGCTTATTAAGGTAACACAATAGCTCACTGATCAGCAGACATATATACTATAGTCTTGGACTAAAGTAAACTGTAAAAACACCGGAACGTTGGATTGATTGATTGATAAAGATTAAGCCACACAAAAGGTGGCACGGGCATGAATAGCCCGTAAGTGGTGGCCCTTTTGAGCCATCACCAGTATCAATAGATGACACTGGAGATCTGTGGAGGTGCGACTGCACCCTGCGTGACGGGAGATGTCTCCCGTGGAACGTTGGTGTATTTATGAGTATATGTATCCCTCTCGATGTTAGAATTTTAAATACAGTATAGTCCTAATATGTTAACATGCAGATGAGCCCAACGCAACAAACGTGTATTTTCAGGATTTTCAGAATGTTTTATATTCTGAAAATGTTTATATTTAGAATTTTTATATTTATATTTTTATATTTATATTAAAGTACATCGTCATAAACTTTCATCACAAGAAAAGCTGGATGTAACAGGCGCGAAGGTCTACCTACACAACCCGTTCTCGCAAATGTAATAAGTCAATATTGACTTATTAAATATGTGCATAGGTGACATACTTAACATAATAGTTTCCCTTGAAAAGCTTCATAGAAAACACCGACTTTACCTAACCTACTTAGTATGTCAAGATAAGCATCTTATTGCTTCGTAATTACAATTATTACCTAACCTATACCTATAATAGGTTAAGTAACAATTGTAATTACGAAGCTATAAGATGCTTATTTTAACATACTAAGTAGGTTAGGTAAGGTCGGTGTTTTCTATGAAGCTTTTCAAGGGAAACTATTATGTTTAGTATGTCACCTATGCACGCAACTAATAAGTCAATATTGACTTATTAAAGTTGCGAGAACGGGTTGACCTACAAGGCACAAAAAATTCACGAAATGTAAACCAGCGATAGATAGTATTCCACTGAAGTGTATTAGATGTTGTTGTTGTTGTTGTTGTTTAAGATTCGCTACCTGGAACAAAAAGTTCCAAGCAGCACGGGCTATGGTGAGCCCGTATAACGTGTAATAGAATGGTTGGTACGCAACATATGGAGTGTACTGCAAGAGGGGCATATCTTGGGACCACTTCTATTCCCGATTTACATAAATGACAAGGAATGTGTGTAATAATCATGTGTCATATACAAGTTAGATTACACCCCAACTAAGGGGGACAAACTCACACCACTAGCCCGTTGTAGATGGCTAATTGCTGACTTCGACAGGTTAGTTGAACTCACACATGATAAGTGATTGTCACCGCTGATAAACGCAGAGTGGTAAGAGTCAGTAGAAGTTAAGGTGGAAGTCATTGGGTATATTTCGAAGTCAATCAAAATGAATCCGGGAAAAATGACCCAGCAGTGGTTTTGTGCTGAGCTTGAAGCCTCTCAACCTCTGGAGGGTTAATCACTCACAATAGCTCACTGACCAACCAGAAAGTATACTTTAGTCTAGGACATAGCCATATATATATATATATATCCTTGGTGTATATATTTTGGTGTTAGGCTTCAGGTATATCAGCCTCTGGAGGGTTGGTGAAGCAATTCTTAAAGCTTCCTGACCAGAAAGTATACTTTAGTAAGTAAACTCTCAGTATAATATACACCGAGTAGCGGGGTTCGCCTCTGGGTGTATTTCCTTGTTTAAAACCTATATAGGCAGTGTATTGAGGTATTAACTAAAGTTTAATATATGTCAACACTGGTCACTACTTCCGTGTTTATTGACTTTGTGTCCAGGATTTATGTCCGGATGTTGTGAAAGATGTTATGTGTCGGTGTCTTGTATTGTCCATACAATACATATCTGTCCAGGTAATGTGTTTAGGTGTCCAGGCAGTATATTCACGCAATTAACACGTTCAACCCAGGTGTTTGTGTGTGTGCGTGTGTGTGTGTGTGTGTGTGTGCTGAACAGGATTGAACAGCTGAACAAGAATGAACACACCTCGAGTGTAGAAAGCGCTGGCAACTTCCTATCATGCGAGACATGAAGATTACACCCTTAACTTTCCGTTCCCACGACTCTTCGTCGCTTAAACAGGTGTGTGTGTTGTAGTGTGTGTGTGTGTGTGTGCGTGCGTGCGTGTGTGTTTGTGTGTGTGTGTGTGTGTGTGTGTGTGTGTGTGTGTCCTAGGCTACATGATCCTGTAGGGTGGAGCCTCAGCTCCTAAACCCGACATTCCAAACATTAGTAGTCGAATGCAATGAACGGTGTATTGTGTACCGCTCAGTGTGTATACCTAGAAGTGGGTTACACCGCTTCTAGGTATACTCACTGAGTTTACTACAGCTCAGAACTAAAGTTCATTTATTAATCGCTCAACAATATCCCATTATCCGTCAGTAGAGAGTTAACGGGATGGAGAGGAATAACGGAATAGGATGGAACAAAGAGGGAGGAAAGACACTATTGAGAGAGGAGTGAGAGTAAGGAAGAGGGAGTGAGTGGATGGGAAAGGGAAGATATTCTTCCAAGCCAGATTAACCGTACAGTACCGGAAAGGGACAGAAGAGGAGGAGAACGGGGTCAATGGAACGGTACCCATCCACTTTGGTCCATTGGAGGGATCGGACTCCGATCCTGCCAGGTGCAAGGCCGTCACTGTACCGACCAATCCAAGTGGATGAACTAGCTTAGCGTTAAATGCATCCAGTGGGGAATGAATTCAGGTGACGGGGGTCTTACTAACAATTGAGGAATCATAGTCAGACATTGTTTATCACGTCCAAACTTGGGAGGAAGTAGAGACAGACATTGTTTAACATGGGAGGAACCAGAGAGACAGTGACTAACATGGGAGGAACCAGATAGTGACTAACATGGGAGGAACCAGAGAGACAGTGACTAACATGTGAGGAACCAGACAGTGACTAACATGGGAGGAACCAGAGACAGTGACTAACATGAGAGGAACCAGAGACAGTGACTAACATGGGAGGAACCAGAGAGACAGTGACTAACATGAGAGGAACCAGAGAGACAGTGACTAACATTAGAGGAACCAGAGAGACAGTGACTAACATTAGAGGAACCAGAGAGACAGTGACTAACATTAGAGGAACCAGAGAGACAGTGACTAACATGAGAGGAACCAGAGAGACAGTGACTAACATTAGAGGAACCAGAGAGACAGTGACTAACATGGGAGGAACCAGAGAGACAGTGACTAACATGGGAGGAACCAGAGAGACAGTGACTAACATGGGAGGAACCAGAGAGACAGTGACTAACATGGGAGGAACCAGACAGTGACTAACATGGGAGGAACCAGAGACAGTGACTAACATGGGAGGAACCAGAGAGACAGTGACTAACATGGGAGGAACCAGAGAGACAGTGACTAACATGGGAGGAACCAGACAGTGACTAACATGGGAGGAACCAGAGAGACAGTGACTAACATGAGAAGAACCAGAGAGACAGTGACTAACATTAGAGGAACCAAAGAGACAGTGACTAACATGGGAGGAACCAGAAAGACAGTGACTAACATGAGAGGAACCAGAGAGACAGTGACTAACATGGGAGGAACCAGACAGTGACTAACATGAGAGGAACCAGAAAGACAGTGACTAACATGAGAGGAACCAGAGAGACAGTGACTAACATGGGAGGAACCAGAGAGACAGTGACTAACATGGGAGGAACCAGACAGTGACTAACATGGGAGGAACCAGACAGTGACTAACATGGGAGGAACCAAAAAAGAGAAAGCAGTGATGGGAACCAATTACCCAAATGAGTCACTGGAATATTACAAAAAAAGGCAAACATGGAAACATGTCAACTAAACCTCAGACTTCTATGGCAGATAAAACAGAACTTATGGACTGAAACCAGTCAACTGAAGGTAGAAAGAACACACACACACACACACACACACACACACACACACACACACACACACACGGCTCAGGAATCTGTACACCAGTTGATTGACAGTTGAGAGGCGGGACCAAAGAGCCAAAGCTCAACCCCCGCAAGCACAAATAGGTGAGTACACACACACACACACACACACACACACACACACACACACACACACACACACACACACACACACACACACACACACGCACACACACACACAAAACGGCATTTCAAACACTCCATCCGGCACAAAATGCTTTACAAAAACGCGTGTTACAACTCCGAACAATCACGACCAAGAGTCAACCTTCAATTACCCCGTTGGAGATAATTACCTCATAATGAGCAGAGTCAATTATACCCCCATGCTATGATAAGACGGGTCAGCCCCTTCCCAGACCTACTTAACCCTTTCTTCCCCCTAAAAAAAACCCTAAGAACAAATAACAAATAGAAAGCCATAGCGCTGTTCCCCCCCCCCACTCCCTCACCCCCCCCCCTTTTAAAATATCAATGAATCTATGGTACTATTTCCCGTTAAAGAACTCGGTAAAACTCCTAATTCTATTTCCTGAAGAACTTTCAAATTTTTGTTTTGTTTATACAGATTGTTAGTTGACTATTTTCGAATACGTTAAGTTTTTTACATTATTATAAATTACGAAACAATTTTTTTAGAAATCATAGGATTGTTTTTTTCTGCTTAATTGATAGAGATACATTGTTTAAAAGAGAGCAAATGGATAGAAATAAAAGATAACTGCTGGAGATAAGAAAGCTAATGGATAGATAGAGCGTGATAATGGATAGATGTAAAGAACACATATATAATAGATAATATAAATAATGGATAGATGTAATAGATATAGTGGATATGTAGATAAGTAACTATCTAAAATACATACGAATTAAGTTGAATATCGTGAAAGGGTGTATTTTAATATTTAACGGAGCATTGGAGGGTGTGCTGATGGTGGTGTTGTGGTGTGATAGTGGTGTTGTGGTGGTGTTGTGATGGTGGTGTTATGGTGGTGATGTTGTGGTGATGGTGTTGGTGTGATGGTGGTGTTGTGGTGGTGGTGTTGTGGTGGTGGTGTTGTGGTGATGGTGTTGTGGTGGTGGTGTTGTGGTGATGGTGTTGGTGTGATGGTGGTGTTGTGGTGGTGGTGTTGTGATGGTGGTGTTGTGGTGGTGGTGTTGTGGTGATGGTGTTGGTGTGATGGTGGTGTTGTGGTGATGGTGTTGTGATGGTGGTGTTGTGGTGGTGGTGTTGTGGTGGTGGTGTTGTGGTGATGGTGTTGGTGTGATGGTGGTGTTGTGGTGGTGGTGTTGGTGTGATGGTGGTGTTGTGGTGGTGGTGTTGGTGTGATGGTGGTGTTGTGGTGGTGGTGTTGTGGTGATGGTGGTGTTGTGTGGTGGTAGTGTTATTGTGTTATGCTGGTGTTGTGTATTAATTATTTATATGTGTAGAATCGAGCTAGTAGCTCTTGGACTCCGCCTTTCTGATGAATCTATTTTTCCTCTATTATGTCTACTACATATATATTTATCGCTAACAGGTATAGGGTGATATGTGTGATAGTGGTTTGGTGTTAGTGGTGGTGTTGTGGTAGTGGTGGTGTGGTGGTGGTGTTGTGTGATGGTGTTGTAATGGCGGTATTGTTATGATGGTATGGTGATTGTGGAGGCTATGTAACGTTGACAGTAGTGATGATGGAGATGCTGACAGTATAGAAACAACAAATATAATAATGTTTACCAGACCACACACTAGAAAGTGAAGGGACGACGACGTTTCGGTCCGTCCTGGACCATTCTCAAGTCGACAATCGACTTGAGAATGGTCCAGGACGTCCTTCACCTTCTAGTGTGTGGTCTGGTCAACATACTTTAGCAACGTTATTGTGACTCATCGCCTGCATAATCATGTTTATTAATTCAACAAATATAATAACGACTCAGAAGAACAAAAGGAATCTCCTCGCGCGCCTTCAGAGGTCCGGAAGACCCGCGGAACACTAAGGAATCTGGCCACTCACGTTCAGGACGATGACGGCAATAAGGACTGCGGGGTTGGCAAGCGCGAACTGGATCTGGGACAGAATACCCGAAGCTGCTGCCGATATGGCGCCGAACTGGCGCGAGGTCCCTGCTCTTCCTTCCTGAACTATGGCGTCGCTCTCGTCCGCTACCAGTTCCGTCTGCCGGTGTAGGCTAAACGCTCTGAAGTACTTCCGGTGGGGGATATCTGCAAGTTGTACCGCTGTCTCCGTCGGTGTCCGTTCATGGTGGTACGACTGACCTGATGGCCACAGCGACCTCTTCAGACGTCTGATTATTGTGTCCCCTGATTTTTTCCAGCGCCCCAGTAGGGTGTCTTCTGATTGCGTGGGTGTACCTGAAGAGTGCTGGTTCCGGCGCCTGGGTTCGAGAATGGATTCTCCGACAGTCCTAGTATTCGTAGAAACGGTTCCCTCAGCCTCGGGATGATGATCCTGACCCAGATCTCCTTTCTTGCGTTTGGGAAGCTTTGTCTTCTTCACGGCAAAGTACTGCACCGGGGCGAAATTTCTACTCGAGTTCTTTACGTCACCAAACACCAATTCCTTGGGAACGTAGTCGATTCTAACTTGAGGCTTCGAGGATTCTTCCTGGCCTTTGTGCTTGGCGGGAGACACGTACACCAGCACGGCCATATCCTCGATCTTCTTCTCTTTCGGGAGAGTGCCAGGCATCAGCCTCATGTTCTTGTCTGAGGAGTAGTCCGCTGTGGTGCTGAGCAGGTCTCTGGCTGCCCGGGCGGCGCCCTTCCCGCTGTATAGCTCCAGGGCTCTGAGTAACTGGGTCAGAAGGACATCCTTCTTCACTGTCACGTCCGCCGCTGCTGGCGCCATTGCTTGCGTGAGTGCGTGCAGGCACACGCACGTGATAACACACGCGATCCATACCTTCGACAACATCTTACTGGGTTTTCCCACTTGACACTTTCAAAACTCTGGAAATATGTTTCAGAATTTTTCCCCTCTGTGTCGTCTACCAAATGCTGTGATTACTTCTAGATCAGTTTTCTCTTAAACCTTTCGAGATTCTAATTCTCATTACCAAACTCGCGCTAACTACCTCCGAATCCTTTTAAGGGGATCCACAGCTGGCGATCAAGACTCTAGCATTCAAATGCCTCCAGAGTTAGTATAGAGGTGTGCAGTAGGGCCCCGCGGTCGGCGTCGACGGTAGAGTCAGCCATGCAGCGACGCTCTACATTCCCCGACAGATTATGGTGTCGGCCGGACCTGAATCGAGAACAGTAATCGCCGAGCTTACTCACCCACTCACTCCTTTCGCTTTTTTATGGGTGTTTCCTCGGCTCAATCTCTCTCTTGCTACTCCTTGTGTTTTAGTTCACCCTTCGCTAACACGGGCTCTAATACAGTTGTTAGCATTCCAATTTATTAGTATTGATCTTCGTAGAGTTTTGGTGCTTTGAGCCCCTTTTTGGTAATGCGCTTGGCGCTTTTATGGGTATATCTTTGTCTGGAAGCCACTTAGTTGCTCTATAAATCCTCTTTACCAAATTATTTGAATTCCATTTTTTTCCCTAGACTTTCAGTCGATTTTAATCCAAAAACCTCCCACCTTTTTTACACTTTCCTTATGTTATTATCTTCTGCCTATCTCACTTACACACGTTTTCTATATGTATATCTGTTCATGCGCCTATGAATGAATAAAATGGCGGCGGAAGACTCTCCACTCGGGCGACTGGTGTGGGAACGGTGTTCCTGTACTTGTACTGCGTCAGTCACACTCACTAGTGAACGTGAGGTTCCATCATTCACAATAGACTAATGTTCCCAGGCAACCAACCACGTTTTCTAACATACAAGTAAGCACTTGTTTCACCCGATCGGAACGTTTTCTATAGCCTTGGTAACCCAGCCCAAACGTTTGGCGATTTTTGCTCTAGATCTTGGACTCCAATTGTCGTCTACCTAATCAATGTAGGTCAATATTCGATATCAATATAGCTAATATATTCAGTTTGTTTTTAATGCGTTATTTGATTAAATGACTAATATTTCAGCTTTGTGTAGTAATTATTAATTAATATTACATTAAGGCGTTTACTGTTTCAATTCTTCAGCAACTTTTTTTTTCGCAGATTTACCAGCGTTTAGTGAAAATATTTTCGCTCTTAGGGTGTTTAATTTTAAAGGAATTTATGTTCAATTCGTTTTCGACGGCAGCCTAGTGTTGTAATTCAGCACTTTTGAACTTGAACAGTGATATGCACACACCAGGTATAGTATTACACCGAACACCGGTCTCGTTTTCTGACTGGTCTCTCACTACTGGTCTCTCTACAGCAGGTCACACACGGTCTGACAGTCCTCTCTGGTCCAGGAGGCTCTTCAAATTTCGAAGCGTGACCGCGGAAACACACAAGATTTGAGTTGTATGGTCTGGTCTAGACCAAATTGGATGCAAAGTTCCAAAGCGAGACCACACACAATCGTTAGATATTTTGGTCCTCTTTGGTCTCACAATCACCAAGCGTGACCACACGCACACACACACAGGCGAGTGCTGGTTCCGTGTGCTCTGCTCCGTCGACGGCTTGAGACTGACGTCCTGAGAGACTCTAGTCTAAAACCTCCACTCCCTTGTTGGCTTTCCTCGTACTGACACACCCACCCACCCCACCCCACCTGCCCATCTGTGTTCCCGCCCACATCAAGCGAAACCTTCACGTTGCAATACAAGCCTCTCCTCACCACATATATCTCTTCATTGTTCGCTTCTAAATTCTCCTGTTCGTACCCCCAACCGGTAGATGAAGTAGTTGTTTTAAGCTAACTAAATTCAGTACACACTTTTAAATGTAGGTATGATAAGAACGAGAAAAAATAAAACCGTCGAAATCGTTTGAAAGGCGAGGCTAAAGAGCTCACACCTCAACTCTCCAAAACACATCTACGTGAGCACATTCAGGTGAACACAAACATTCACACGCAAGTTCTTGGTGACTAAGCTCGTGATTGTAATAAACTCACATTATTCTGAGTTTACATGGCAGATAAGTCTTAAGAAGAGTACCTCATCACGGCCCTGAGGCGTTTGGCCTCATTTTTCTTTGCGCAATTTCTTTCCTCCGTAGGCAGTAGGAAAAGTATGTAAATTTCTAATACTCTTACAAACTTTCTGTGTAAAACGGCAACAGGTGTTTTGCTATCTTTATTTTTTAATTATTGTTAATTATTTTATTATTATTATTATTATTATTATTATTATTATTATTATTGTATACTAGATATTGCTGCTATTGTTGTCCTCGCTTATCTCACTATAGAAGAACACACAGGCGCGGAAAAGCACACGGGAGACATCTCCCGTCACGCAGGGTGCAGTCGCACCTCCACAGATCTCCAGTATCAGCTCTTGATACTGGTAATGACTCAAAAGGGCCACCACTTACGGGCTATTCATGCCCGTGCCACCTTTTGGGTGGCTTAATCTTCGTCAATCAATCAATCGGGAAAGCAAATAGGAGGAGATGAGAAGGTTGAGGACCATGAGAGAGTGTGGTGAGAGCCACCATGAAAGAGTGATGAGAGCCACCATGAGAGAGTGGTGAGAGCTACCATGAGAGAGTGGTGAGAGCCACCATGAGAGAGTGGTGAGAGCCACCATGAGAGAGTGGTGAGAGCCACCATGAGAGAGTGGTGAGAGCTACCATGAGAGAGTGGTGAGAGCCACCATGAGAGAGTGGTGAGAGCCACCATGAGAGAGTGGTGAGAGCCACCATGAGAGAGTGGTGAGAGCCACCATGAGAGAGTGGTGAGAGCCACCATGAGAGAGTGGTGAGAGCCACCACGAGAGAGTGGTGAGAGCCACCATGAGAGAGTGGTGAGAGCTACCATGAGAGAGTGGTGAGAGCCACCATGAGAGAGTGGTGAGAGCCTCCATGAGAGAGTGGTGAGAGCCACCATGAGTGGTGAGAGCCACCATGAGAGAGTGGTGAGAGCTACCATGAGAGAGTGGTGAGAGCCACCATGAGAGAGTGGTGAGAGCTACCATGAGAGAGTGATGAGAGCCACCATGAGAGAGTGGTGAGAGCCGCCATGAGAGAGTGGTGAGAGCCTCCATGAGAGAGTGGTGAGAGCCACCATGAGTGGTGAGAGCCACCATGAGTGGTGAGAGCCACCATGAGTGGTGAGAGCCACCATGAGTGGTAAGAGCCACCATGAGAGTGTGGTGAGAGCCACCATGAGAGAGTGGTGAGAGCCACCATGAGAGAGTGGTGAGAGCCACCATGAGAGAGTGGTGAGAGCCACCATGAGAGAGTGGTGAGAGCCACCATGAGTGGTGAGAGCCACCATGAGTGGTGAGAGCCACCATGAGTGGTAAGAGCCACCATGAGAGTGTGGTGAGAGCCACCATGAGAGAGTGGTGAGAGCCACCATGAGAGAGTGGTGAGAGCCACCATGAGAGAGTGGTGAGAGCCACCATGAGAGAGTGGTGAGAGCCACCATGAGAGAGTGGTGAGAGCCACCACGAGAGAGTGGTGAGAGCCACCATGAGAGAGTGGTGAGAGCTACCATGAGAGAGTGGTGAGAGCCACCATGAGAGAGTGGTGAGAGCCTCCATGAGAGAGTGGTGAGAGCCACCATGAGTGGTGAGAGCCACCATGAGAGAGTGGTGAGAGCTACCATGAGAGAGTGGTGAGAGCCACCATGAGAGAGTGGTGAGAGCTACCATGAGAGAGTGATGAGAGCCACCATGAGAGAGTGGTGAGAGCCGCCATGAGAGAGTGGTGAGAGCCTCCATGAGAGAGTGGTGAGAGCCACCATGAGTGGTGAGAGCCACCATGAGTGGTGAGAGCCACCATGAGTGGTGAGAGCCACCATGAGTGGTAAGAGCCACCATGAGAGTGTGGTGAGAGCCACCATGAGAGAGTGGTGAGAGCCAGCAAGGTAGAGACCCGCTGGAGCCTTGCACGCTCCAAAGATAGTGAGACGACCAGAACACGTGAAGCATTTATGCAATCATTTACGAAACCTGTACATTTTCCTTAATCGCTCCTCTTTAAACGAGATCAATATTTTTTTTTTTTTTTAGGGGAAACAAAGCCAACAAATGGCTTTGTTGACATTTGTTGAAAATTTTACGAGCTTGGAAACCACACAAGCCAAAGTAGTTGTTTATATAAACAACCTATTAGTTCTTCGGAGCTCATATAGAATGTTAATTGAATGGAAACAAGGCTGTCATGATTAATGAAAGATGAAGAGGTTTCGTAAGTGGATGAGTAAATGTTTGATGAACTATAATGGGTACTAAACAAGGTGGCGACACCACTGTTCAAGCCACTGAGCCAAGTGTTACAGCAGCACCATAGCCGATGTGGCAGTTGTCGCGACCATGGCTAACTGCACCAAACAGTGTCCGGTCTTTAAGAGTGAAGACAGGCAAAAAAGACACTAAACTTCTGACCGTAATATCCAAGAGCCGTGCTATCTTGAGGTTATCTTGAGATGATTTCGGGGCTTTTTAGTGTCCCCGCGGCCCGGTCCTCGCCCAGGCCTCCACCCCCCAGGAAGCAGCCCGTGACAGCTGACTAACACCTAGGTACCTATTTTACTGCTAGGTAACAGGGTGAAAGAAACTCTGTCCATTGTTTCTCGCCGGCGCCTGGGATCGAACCCAGGACCACAGGATCACAAGGTACTGGAGAAAATACTGAGGGAACTGGAAAAATTAAATAATTTGTTTCTGATAAACCTGAGTTTATGAGTGGAAATAGAATTTGACGACTATGGTCAAAATAAGGCACAAGATGCAGACATATGTCGACCTTGGACCAAGTATTCCAATCATTGAAGGTTGTTGAGTAATCAAGAGGTAAACATAAGCACAAATGACCTCTTATTAATCATCAACGTTGGACTTGAAGAAAAAGAAAGTGGTCGTGTTGGTATATTAGTTCCTTAGGCGCCGCCATCTTGATTATCGGATCCCAGCATCGTTGCCTCATTTGAAAACAAAAATAAAATCCGATCTAGGAAACGTTTAGAACAGAGAAACTGGAATTATTCCAAAACTAACTAACTCTCTCTCTCTCTCTCTCTCTCTCTCTCTCTCTCTCTCTCTCTCTCTCTCTCTCTCTCTCTCTCTCTCTCTCTCTCTCTCTCTCTCTCTCTCTCTCTCTCTCTCCCCCCCTCCCCCTCCCCCTCCCTCTCCCTCCCTCTCCCTCCCTCTCCCTCCCTCTCCCTCCCTCTCTCTCCCTCTCTCTCTCTCTCTCTCTCTCTCTCTCTCTCTCTCTCTCTCTCTCTCTCTCTCTCTCTCTCTCTCTCTCTCTCTCTCTCTCTCTCTCTCTCTCTCTTTCTCTCTCTTTCTCTCTCGCCGTCACAGCTGATCTAGATAAGGATCTGGCTGGTGAAACAACGCCACTCAGTAAACAACAGATGTTTTAGCTCGTTCGGATGACTTGCGTACGACTACTCCGAGTGAGAATGAACCTTTTGTAGAGGGGCAGGAATGATGTTTTTCCCCTCGTGTGTTTCACGCCGGGCGTGATCTACCGGGGTCAAGAGATTTAATACTGCGTGTGCATGCGTGCGGTCGTGTTTATGTGTGTGTAATTTTTGTATTCGTTTTAATTAGTGGGTCTCGTGGGCGGAGGTGTGAGGGTGGCCGAGTTTCGTGTGCGGTAGTGGGTCAGTATGAATGAATGGAGAAGGAGGGAGGGGGGTCTGGATGTGTATTAGATGCCTCTGTGTCACGTGTGTGTGTGTGTGTGTGTGTGTGTGTGTGTGTGTGTGTGTGTGTGTGTGTGTGTGTGTGTGTGTGTGTGTGTGTTATCTCTCAGTCCTTACCTATCTGTGACTATGGGGGAGTGAAGTCTAGCTCTTCATGCCCCGTCTCCAAGCCTTTTATTCCTGTTACAGTTGACCTATTCTGACGCTCGAATTCTTCGTCGTATCTGGAGAGTTGTGGATGTTGGTGGCTTCCGCAACTCCTTCTTTCCGTGCCTTCCACTTGTTGACCGGCCGTACAGGGGGACGAGTATTTCCTAACATTCTATAGACTCATTTCTGTTGCCAGCTTTCACTTGTGTTCTCTCGTCTTACTTTCTTTCTTTCACTTTAAAGAGGCTATTCTTGTTCACCTTGAGTGTGTGTGTGCGGGCGCGTGTGCACACCACAACACTAGTAATTGTTCATATGCTAACAGGTTTCTTTTTCTTAAACAACACACGTAAAACCAGATGTCTCTGTCTGTCTGTCTGTCTGTCTGTCTCTCTCTCTCTCTCTCTCTCTCTCTCTCTCTCTCTCTCTCTCTCTCTCTCTCTCTCTCTCTCTCTCTCTCTCTCTCTCTCTCTCTCTCTCTCTCTGTCTCTCTCTGTCTCTGTCTCTCTCTGTCTCTCTCTCTCTCTCTCTCTCTCTCTCTCTCTCTCTCTCTCTCTCTCTCTCTCTCTCTCTCTCTCTCTCTCTCTCTCTCTCTCTCTCTCTCTCTCACACCTCATCGGGCCTCACTAAACCACAGTCATTTCTCTTGCCTCAACAAACCATTTAACGCATCACAAATGACAACTTAATCTTCCTTAATTAAGTTGTATAGCAACTTTCTTCACAGATATAAACAGCTGGCTTTGTTTACCCCGAGTTGTTAGGTTGTTAGGTTAGGTTAGGTTAGGTTAGGTTAGGTTAGGTTAGGTTAGGTTAGGTTAGGTTAGGTTAGGTTAGGTTGTTGTTAGGTTACTCACCTGTGTGGGTTTGTTGAGTCGAGTGCTAGCTCCCCAGCCCCACTTTTATAGCTACTGGTCAATTAATACAATGCCTCTCACTCCTCATGTATATCGTTATACTGACAACGATTTTTACTTGTAATTACCTTACTTTTTTCTGCATGTTTTTCATGGTATATCGGGTTCTTGGAAATAATGTACTCACCTAGTTTTACTCACCTAGTTGTGTTTGCGGGGGTTGAGCTCTGGCTCTTTGGCTCTTCCTCTCAACTGTCAATCAACTGGTGTACAGATTCCTGAGTCTATTGTGCTCTGTCATATCTACATTTGAAATTGTTTTATGGGGTTTCCTTCCACCTCAACACTGCCTAATGCATTCCACCTGTTAACTACTCCGACACTGAAAAAGTTCTTTCTAACGTCCCTCCCGCCAAACACACACCGAAACTACGACGTTGGTGCAACGTTCGAGCAAGTTTTAACACCTCCTAACCAGTTATAACAACCAATATAGCAAGTTGTAACAACGTTCTAATACGTCATAAACACGTTAAGCCAAGATGTAACAACTTTATTTCAAGTTGTAACAAGCGGAAAATAGAGACAGTTTCGGTTTGTGTTTCCGGGGCTGTGGCTCATTTGGGTACTCAGTTTCCACCTGTGTTCCCTTGTTCGTGTACCACCCGTGTTAAAAAGTTTATCCTTATCTACCTTGTCAATTCCTCTTGAGAACTTTGTAGGTAGTGATCATGACTCCCCTAACTCTTGTGTCTTCCAGTGTCGTGAGGTTCAGTTCCGGTAATGTTTCCTCGTAGCTCATTCCTTTCAGTTCGGGGACTAGCCTGGTGGCATACCTCTGAACCATATGTGTGTATGTACTCACCTAGTTGTGCTTGCGGGGGTTGAGCTCTGGCTCTTTGGTCCCGCCTCTCAACTGTCAATCAACAGGTGTACAGGTTCGTGAGCCTACTGGGCTCTATCATATCTACACTTGAAACTGTGTATGGAGTCAGCCTCCACCACATCATTGCCTAATGCATTGTATGAGTGTGAGTGTGTGTTCATCTATTTATACACACCTATCTGTGCCTGTTGGATCGAGCTTTAGCTCTTGAACCCGTCTCTCTAGACGCCGGTTGTCTAAAGCAATAAAACTATGACTTGACCAATTTTGCTATCACATCTACTTTTAAAATTATGAATAGAGTTTGCTTCTATAACCATATGTTTCTTTAGTTCATTCCATTTCCTCATTGCTCTTACGCTAAAATAAAACTTTCTAACATCTCAAAGACTCATCTGATTCTCACGCTTCCATTCGTGCCCTTTTGTTATATTGCATTGTAAACCTTCCATCTTTTTCGTCTCATTTAATCTCCTCTAAGTATGTTATGCGTCTCTATTATGCCTCCTCTTCTATCCTCTTGTGTCGTCAGCTTTAGTTTTTTCAGTGTGTGTGTGTGTGTGTGTGTGTGTGTGTGTGTTGCAACCCGTTCTCGCAAATTCGTAAAGTCAATATTGACTTATTAACTACGTGCATAGGTGATATACTAAACATAATAGATACCCTTAAAAAGATTCATAGAAAACACCGACCTTACCTAACCTTGTTAGTATCTTAAGATAAGCATCTTATTGCTTCGTAATTACAATTATTACTTAACCTATACCTATTATAGGTTAGGTAATAATTGTAATTACGAAGCAATTAGATGTTTATCTTAACATACTAAGTAGGTTAGGTAAGGTCGGTGTTTTCTATGAATTTTTTTAAGGGTATCTATTATGTTAAGTATGTCACCTATGCACATATTTAATAAGTCAATATTGACTTATTAAATTTGCGAGAACGGGTTGGTGTTATCAAAGGCAAGAAGCATTAAACTTCCAAATCCATTTATGGATGATTATTTAGGTCACCACAATTGCTTACTGAGCAACCAAGGAGTATCCGTTAGTCCTCAAAATAGCCCAGGATTAATGTAAACTCTCAATGTATATACACCAAGAAGCGGGGTACACCTCTTACCCCTCTCACTAAAATCAGTGAACGGATAATCAAAAATTAAATAACTTTGAAATAAAATAAATAATTATGATCAACGAAATTCCTCTCTTCAACAAAGTCAGTCTCTCTCTCTCTCTCTCTCTCTCTCTCTCTCTCTCTCTCTCTCTCTCTCTCTCTCTCTCTCTCT
>NC_091224.1:24011150-24014558 GCF_040958095.1 Procambarus clarkii
GCCTGGCGGCGATGACTTCGGCCACGGTGACGGGTCGTGTGAGCTGGGTCACCATCAGGGCTTCACCCTGCCCACAGGCCAGGTGGAGGGGCGTGTTCCCGCGCCGGTCCCGGGTTGCTGGCGACGCCCCGCACACCACCAGGTGTCTGGCGACGCCCGCATCCCCAGCGCCCACGGCCAGGTGCAGCGCCGTCTGCAACAACACACCAACAACAACAGTTAGATTGACTGCTTCTTTGTGAGCGAGTGGGGGAGTGAGTGTGTGTGTGTGTGTGTGTGTGTGTGTGTGTGTGTGTGTGTGTGTGTGTGTGTGTGTGTGTGTGTGTGTGTGTGTGTGTGTGTGTGTGTGTGTGGTACCCTACCCTATGGAGAAGTGAGGTACCCCGCCATACTACTCCTGGTACCCTGGTACTCTTGGTACCTTGCCATACTAACTATATAAGCACGTGTACATTGGTACATATACTGTTTTTTTACGGGCTCGCCATAGCCCGTGCTACATGGACACTTCGTTCTGAGTAGCTATATCTAAAACATCAGGGTACATGTAGGTCGGGTCAGTATGGGTCTACACACACACACACACACACACACACACACACACACACACACACACACACAGCCTGTGGTGGAGGCTGACTCCATACACAGTTTCAAGTGTAGATATGATAGAGCCCGATAGGCTCATGAATCTGTACACCTGTTGATTGACGGTTGAGAGGCGGGACCAAAGAGCCAGAGCTCAACCCCCGCAAACACAACTAGGTGAGTACAACTAGGTGAGTACACACACACACACAGGACGGGCCAGGAGTAACTGAACTAAACCATGTTTGATCATGAGGAGAGGCATACACATACAAGTTTACCTTGAAAAGCTTCATAGAAAACACCGACCTTACCTAACCTTCTTAGTATGTTATGATAAGCATCTTATTGCTTCGTAAGTACAATTATTACTTAATCTATACCTATAATAGGTTAAGTAATAATTGTAATTACGAAGCAATAAGATGCTTATCTTAACATACTAAGAAGGTTAGGTAAAGTCGGTGTTTTCTATGAAGCTTTTCAAGGTAAATTTGTATGTTTAGTATGTCACATATGCACATATTTAATAAGTCAATATTGACTATACGAAAGTGCGAGAACGGGTTGGGGAGAGGAGCCCGTGTGATGTTATACATGTTTTAAAGATGTGTGTTTCTTCAATTGAGTCGTAACTGTTGGAACTATGTTAAACAACATCGAGTATCATTTTGACTACGTTGTTAAGTGATGGAGTTAATAGGTGACGCTCAAGTCTCTATAACGGCGTGCACTACTCAGCTTAATAGTACATGCTGTTGTAGCGGGATTCGAAGCCCTGACTTTCCCAGAGAATAATCGGAAGGTATTGGGAACTCCCTCACCCCCCCCCCCCCAAACCCGACAACCCCCGACAACCCTCCCCCCCAAACCCGACAACCCCCGACAACCCTCCCCCCCAAACCCGACAACCCCCGACAACCCTCCCCCCCAAACCCGACAACCCCCGACAACCCTCCCCCCCAAACCCGACAACCCCCGACAACCCTCCCCCCCAAACCCGACAACCCCCGACAACCCTCCCCCCCAAACCCGACAACCCCCGACAACCCTCCCCCCCAAACCCGACAACCCCCGACAACCCTCCCCCCCAAACCCGACAACCCCCGACAACCCTCCCCCCCAAACCCGACAACCCCCGACAACCCTCCCCCCCAAATCCGATCAAACCTCTTAGTAAATATGAGAGTAAAATTATTTAAAAGCAGTTACACCCAAGAATATTTGGCGTGGGAAATCATGCCCAAGGAACCATAAACCGACCAGGCTTCCTCCGCTGGGTGACCGTGTAGGGGGAGCGGGTGGTGCCACTGGTAGATATGACAGTCATGTCCATCTTCCCTGTTTACGGGCTCACCATTCACCGTGCTACATGGACGCTTCGTTCTGAGTAGCTAAATGTGAAACAGCAACAACTTCTTCCCTGGCGAGTTACAGCCCCGCTCCTGTGCCAGGTAAGTTTACTACGGGCTCATCATAGCCCGCTCCTTTGCCAGGTAAGTCCATTACGGGCTCACCATAGACCGTGCTACTTTGGAACTTTTGTTCAAAGTAGCTGAATCCAAAACGACGACACACCTTCCCTGGGTAAGGAGTGTAGTTCTGTACCACCGGAGCTGGACAACCAAGAACAGATAAACACTACAACGTTCTGAATGCCTTAAAATTCCCATGGTGGGGGGGGGGGGAGGAGGGGTAATTCCAAACACTAACGCCCTCAGGGGAATAAACTAGACGGCTTCGAAGCTAAGAAAGACTGCCTCGAGGGGGAATGTCCACTGGGAAAGACCCGAAAAGTCCAGAGGGAAAATTTTAAAAGAGGGAAAGTCCACTCCAGGAGCAGGTGACTCTCTCTCTCTCTCTCTCTCTCTCTCTCTCTCTCTCTCTCTCTCTCTCTCTCTCTCTCTCTCTCTCTCTCTCTCTCTCTCTCACACTCTCTCACACTCTCTCTCTCTCTCACACTCACACTCTCTCTCTCTCTCTCTCTCACACTCACACTCTCTCTCTCTCACACTCACACTCTCTCTCTCTCTCTCTCACACTCTCTCTCTCTCTCTCTCTCTCACACTCTCTCTCTCTCTCTCTCTCACACTCACACTCTCTCTCTCTCACACTCACACTCTCTCTCTCTCTCTCTCTCACACTCTCTCTCTCTCTCCTCTCTCTCTCACACTCTCTCTCTCTCTCTCTCACACTCTCTCTCTCTCTCACACTCTCTCTCTCTCTCTCTCTCACACTCTCTCTCTCTCTCTCTCTCTCTCTCTCTCTCTCTCTCTCTCTCTCTCTCTCTCTCTTTCACTCTCACTCTCTCTCTCTCTCTCTCTCTCTCTCTCTCTCTCTCTCACTCTCACTCTCACTCTCACTCTCTCTCTCTCTCTCTCTCTCTCTCTCTCTCTCTCTCTCTCTCTCTCTCGCCCAATTCCAACCAGTTTTAGTCTTGAGGAGCAATTCTCGCTTATTTCGGAAGGAGTTCGATCTAAGTTTCGAGTAGACTGTTGTCCTGCTCGAAATTCTGACGAATTTGAAGCAAAGTTGCATATATCTGAAGCTCGAAAATGACCCCCTGATATGGGGATGAATGTCACCATTTACGGAGTGTCGTGAGGCGGCGGCAGCGGCGCAACGGTTGGGGGGGGGAAAGATGAAGATGAGGCCACCCAAAAGGTGGCACGGGCATGAATAGCTCGTAAGTGGTGGCCCTTTTGAGCCATTACCAGTATCAAGAGCAGATACTGGAGATCTGTGGAGGCGCGACTGCACCCTGCGTGACGGGAGATGCCTCCGTGATGGGGGGGGGGGGGAAGGGGGCGCTGATGAGCG
>NC_091224.1:24015058-24062558 GCF_040958095.1 Procambarus clarkii
CTCTCTCTCTCTCTCTCTCTCTCTCTCTCTCTCTCTCTCTCTCTCTCTCTCTCTCTCTCTCTCTCTCTCTCTCTCTCTCTCTCTCTCTCTCTCTCTCACACTCTCTCACACTCTCTCTCTCTCTCACACTCACACTCTCTCTCTCTCTCTCTCTCACACTCACACTCTCTCTCTCTCACACTCACACTCTCTCTCTCTCTCTCTCACACTCTCTCTCTCTCTCTCTCTCTCACACTCTCTCTCTCTCTCTCTCTCACACTCACACTCTCTCTCTCTCACACTCACACTCTCTCTCTCTCTCTCTCACACTCTCTCTCTCTCTCTCTCTCTCACACTCTCTCTCTCTCTCTCTCACACTCTCTCTCTCTCTCACACTCTCTCTCTCTCTCTCTCACACTCTCTCTCTCTCTCTCTCTCTCTCTCTCTCTCTCTCTCTCTCTCTCTCTCTCTCTCTTTCACTCTCACTCTCTCTCTCTCTCTCTCTCTCTCTCTCTCTCTCTCTCTCACTCTCACTCTCACTCTCACTCTCTCTCTCTCTCTCTCTCTCTCTCTCTCTCTCTCTCTCTCTCTCTCTCGCCCAATTCCAACCAGTTTTAGTCTTGAGGAGCAATTCTCGCTTATTTCGGAAGGAGTTCGATCTAAGTTTCGAGTAGACTGTTGTCCTGCTCGAAATTCTGACGAATTTGAAGCAAAGTTGCATATATCTGAAGCTCGAAAATGACCCCCTGATATGGGGATGAATGTCACCATTTACGGAGTGTCGTGAGGCGGCGGCAGCGGCGCAACGGTTGGGGGGGGGGAAAGATGAAGATGAGGCCACCCAAAAGGTGGCACGGGCATGAATAGCTCGTAAGTGGTGGCCCTTTTGAGCCATTACCAGTATCAAGAGCAGATACTGGAGATCTGTGGAGGCGCGACTGCACCCTGCGTGACGGGAGATGCCTCCCGTGATGGGGGGGGGGGGGGGAAGGGGGCGCTGATGAGCGGTGTCGACGCGCGGCACCGGAGCCATGGGATGGACGGACCGATAGACGGACGGACGCGCGCACACCCAACCCACTTACGAAACCTCTACATCATCCCTTAATCAATGCGGCTGTGTTCACGTTTATTAAACACTTTACGAGTTTCTTAACGTCACAACCCGAGGTTGTTGTTGTTATAAACAACTTCGTAGTGCTCTGGAGCTCATAAACATGAGTGTAAACAAAGCCGCCATGACTGAGGAATGATGTAGAGGTTCCGTAAGGGGTTATCTTGAGGTTATCTTGAGATGATTTCGGGGCTTTAGTGTCCCCGCGGCCCGGTCCTCGACCAGGCCTCCACCCCCAGGAAGCAGCCCGTGACAGCTGACTAACACCCAGGTACCTATTTTACTGCTAGGTAACAGGGGCATAGGGTGAAAGAAACTCTGCCCATTGTTTCTCGCCGGCGCCTGGGATCGAACCCAGGGGTTGTGCTTGATTAATCCTAGCCCAGGAAATTGGTCATCTAAGCCTTCCTAACGCCATACACAACGTACGTGAGACCCCCCACGCAAGTGTGCAGCGCCAGCAGCATATTCAAGAGAAACGAAAAATAAAACTAGAAAAAAAGCCTCGCATCAAGATTCGTTCCTGAGGTTAAGGGCCTGAGCTACAAAGACAAACTTGGTGAACTGATACCTCAACACTAGAAAGAAGGAATAGTGCAGACATGATAACGACATTAAAGATCTTTTTGAGAACTAATCAAGTATATAAACAAGAATGGCAACTGGAGACAAATGAATCGAGAGATATTAGAAGAATTCTCAATCGACTTGAGAATGGTCCAGGACGGACCGAAACGTCGTCGTCCCTTCACCTTCTAGTGTGTGGTCTGGTCAACATACTTCAGCCACGTTATTGTGACTCATCGCCTGCATATTAGAAGAAACTTCTTCAGTGAAATGATCGTAAACTGAATGAATTAGTTTGATATTCTCGATGCATAAATCGATAGTTTTAAATATACATATTCGGAAAACTAGTGAAATAACATTGCACTGAACTACGGATGGCCGAAAGGCGCGAATCCTGCCAACAACAGCCTGACTGATCAAGTTATGACCAGAGAAGCCTGATTGATTGATTGATGAAGATTAAGCCACCCAAAAGGTGGCACGGGCATGAATAGCCCGTAAGTGGTGGCCTTTTGAGCCATTACCAGTATCAAGAGCTGATACTGGAGATCTGTGGAGGTGCGACTGCACCCTGCGTGACGGGAGATGTCTCCCCCGTGCGGGAAGCCTGGCCTCGGCCTGCGAGAAGAATTCTGGAGAGAGGTGAGAGGTAGCGCACAGGTAAGTCGCCGTCATCTCCGGTGCTCGCTAGGTGGAAACAAGGAAGAACCGCCCCCGGGCGACATGACTGGCTGATCTCTTGCGCACCACTACTCTTGTTGACTCTGGTGGTGGTGGTGGTGGTAGGGGTGTGTGTGTGGTGGTGGTGGTGGTAGGGGTGTGTGTGTGGTGGTGGTGGTGGTAGGGGTGTGTGTGGTGGTGGTGGTAGGGGTGTGTGTGGTGGTGGTGGTAGGGGTGTGTGTGGTGGTGGTGGTAGGGGTATATATGGTAGTGGTAGGGGTGTATATGGTGGTAGTGGTATGGGTGTATGAAACTCTGCCCATTGTTTCTCGCCGGCGCCTGGGATCGAACCCGGGACCACAAGACCAGCGTGCTGTCTACTCGGCCGACCGGCTCCCTATATGCGATATTTGCGACACACACACACACACAGCGGGGTGTCCTTGACTTAGCGGACACCGCGGCTGGTCGGTGAAGATCTGCCGCAAGTGACGGGCCGGCGGAGACATACGTCAAGACACGGCCGGCGGAGACATACGTCAAGACACGGCCGGCGGAGACATACGTCAAGACACGGCCGGCGGAGACATACGTCAAGACACGGCCGGCGGAGACATACGTCAAGACACGGCCGGCGGAGACATACGTCAAGACACGGCCGGCGGAGACATACGTCAAGACACGGCCGGCGGAGACATACGTCAAGACACAGCCGGCGGAGACATACGTCAAGACACAGCCAGCGGAGACATACGTCAAGACACAGCCGGCGGAGACATACGTCAAGACACAGCCGGCGGAGACATACGTCAAGACACAGCCAGCGGAGACATACGTCAAGACACAGCCGGCGGAGACATACGTCAAGACACAGCCGGCGGAGACATACGTCAAGACACAGCCGGCGGAGACATACGTCAAGACACAGCCAGCGGAGACATACGTCAAGACACAGCCGGCGGAGACATACGTCAAGACACAGCCGGCGGAGACATACGTCAAGACACAGCCGGCGGAGACATACGTCAAGACACAGCCGGCGGAGACATACGTCAAGACACAGCCAGCGGAGACATACGTCAAGACACGGCCGGCGGAGACATACGTCAAGACACGGCCGGCAGAGACATACGTCAAGACACAGCCAGCGGAGACATACGTCAAGACACAGCCGGCGGAGACATACGTCAAGACACAGCCGGCGGAGACATACGTCAAGACACGGCCGGCGGAGACATACGTCAAGACACAGCCAGCGGAGACATACGTCAAGACACAGCCGGCGGAGACATACGTCAAGACACAGCCAGCGGAGACATACGTCAAGACACAGCCAGCGGAGACATACGTCAAGACACAGCCAGCGGAGACATACGTCAAGACACAGCCAGCGGAGACATACGTCAAGACACAGCCGGCGGAGACATACGTCAAGACACAGCCAGCGGAGACATACGTCAAGACACAGCCGGCGGAGACATACGTCAAGACACAGCCGGCGGAGACATACGTCAAGACACAGCCGGCGGAGACATACGTCAAGACACAGCCGGCGGAGACATACGTCAAGACACAGCCAGCGGAGACATACGTCAAGACACGGCCGGCGGAGACATACGTCAAGACACGGCCGGCAGAGACATACGTCAAGACACAGCCAGCGGAGACATACGTCAAGACACAGCCGGCGGAGACATACGTCAAGACACAGCCGGCGGAGACATACGTCAAGACACGGCCGGCGGAGACATACGTCAAGACACAGCCAGCGGAGACATACGTCAAGACACAGCCGGCGGAGACATACGTCAAGACACAGCCAGCGGAGACATACGTCAAGACACAGCCAGCGGAGACATACGTCAAGACACAGCCAGCGGAGACATACGTCAAGACACAGCCAGCGGAGACATACGTCAAGACACAGCCAGCGGAGACATACGTCAAGACACAGCCGGCGGAGACATACGTCAAGACACAGCCAGCGGAGACATACGTCAAGACACAGCCGGCGGAGACATACGTCAAGACACAGCCGGCGGAGACATACGTCAAGACACAGCCAGCGGAGACATACGTCAAGACACAGCCGGCGGAGACATACGTCAAGACACAGCCGGCGGAGACATACGTCAAGACACAGCCAGCGGAGACATACGTCAAGACACAGCCAGCGGAGACATACGTCAAGACACAGCCAGCGGAGACATACGTCAAGACACAGCCAGCGGAGACATACGTCAAGACACAGCCAGCGGAGACATACGTCAAGACACAGCCGGCGGAGACATACGTCAAGACACAGCCGGCGGAGACATACGTCAAGACACAGCCAGCGGAGACATACGTCAAGACACAGCCAGCGGAGACATACGTCAAGACACAGCCAGCGGAGACATACGTCAAGACACAGCCGGCGGAGACATACGTCAAGACACAGCCAGCGGAGACATACGTCAAGACACAGCCGGCGGAGACATACGTCAAGACACAGCCAGCGGAGACATACGTCAAGACACAGCCGGCGGAGACATACGTCAAGACACAGCCGGCGGAGACAACATGACCAGCCACCGCGGAAGAGCAGCACTCCAGCACCTTCAGAATGTTACCTGTTCTCTCAGGCACAAGGTCGCTGGTGCCAGCCCCGGCGTCTCCACCACGCCGCCACAGACCATCACGGTCCCGTGTGGAATTGTTCAACATTGGCCAATTCGGCCAATTGTTCAACAAACCCGATTGGGCTTCGGAGAAGCTGCGGGAGCCTCGTGAGGGCAGTAGCACTCCAGGTTACAATTCTTTTAATCCTGTCGTGGGGCCTTTGACTAAAGGCGTAGCTGGGGATCATCCCGGACGTTAAGGTTCGAACCCTAATCACGGCCCTTGTGGATGTGTTCACTTGATATATCACGCTATTGTGATTTCTGTGTGTATACGATATGTTGTTGTTGTTGTGGTTATTAGATGTTGTGGTAATAGTTGTGGAGAAAATAATAGGTTAGTAATGTCAAATTTCAGAGAGAGGGAGAGAGAGAGGGAGAGAGGGAGGGAGAGAGGGAGGGAGGGAGGGAGAGAGGGAGGGAGAGAGGGAGGGAGAGAGGGAGGGAGAGGGGGAGGGAGAGAGGGAGGGAGAGAGGGAGGGAGAGGGGGAGGGAGAGGGGGAGGGAGAGAGGGAGGGAGAGGGAGGGAGAGAGGGAGGGAGAGAGAGAGGGAGAGAGGGAGGGAGAGAGGGAGGGAGAGAGGGAGGGAGAGAGAGAGGGAGAGAGAGAGGGAGAGAGGGAGGGAGAGAGAGGGAGAGAGAGAGAGGGAGAGGGAGAGAGGGAGAGAGAGAGAGAGAGAGAGAGAGAGAGAGAGAGAGAGAGAGAGAGAGAGAGAGAGAGAGAGAGAGAGAGAGAGAGAGAGAGAGATGTTGGTTGTAATAAGAGGACGAAGGGTACTATAGACGGAACGATAAGAGAATGGGGAAATAGGGAAAATGAGAGGAGGGAGGGAGAGAGGTGGAGAGACGTTGGACGCGTGGAAGAGGAAGGGAAGAGAAAGAGGAAGGGGGTGTGTGGGGGGGAGGCTAACCCCAAACAGGTTCCTTGATGGGTAGGGGGGAGGGGGAGGAGGAGGGGGTTGGGGGGGTGGAGAGGAATGAATGGTGGGCGAGGCGCGGGGGGGGGAGGGGGGGAGGGGGGGGACAGAGAACATATACAGCACGCATACACGCCATAAACGACTCTAGCTCTTGGCACCGCCTCCAAGCTCTCAAAATGCACTCTCAGGACTTGAAGAGTTATGGGTATCACATAATATACACATGGGAGATACTGGAAAACCAGGGGCCAGATTCACGAAGCGGTTACGCAAGCACTTACGTACCTGTCCATCTTGTCTCAATCTTTGGCGGCTTTACACACAGAAATCACAATTGCGTGATGCGTCAAATGAACAAATCCACAAGGGCCGTGACGAGGATTCGAACCTGCATCCGGGAGCATCCCAGACGCTGATAAGGCAGTGTCTGGGATGCTCTCGGACGCAGGTTCGAATCCTCGTCACGGCCCTTGTGGATTTGTTCATTTGGCGGCTTTGTTTACAATTATTAAACGGTTAAAGAGCTCTGAAGCAAGATTAAGCCACCCCAAGAGATGGCACGGGCATGAGTAGCCCCGTAGTTAGTAGATGTTTGGAGTGAATGAGATCTTTGGTGGTATACCCATCTGGAAGTGTCTCTGGGGTTGTGTATGTTCCAGGTTGTTCTTGTTATAGATTCAGCTACTCGGAACAAGTTCCAAGTAGCACGGGCTATGGTGAGCCCGAAACTTACCTGGCACAGGAGCGGGGCAAGTAGCACGGGCTATGGTGAGCCCGAAACTTACCTGGCACAGGAGCGGGGCAAGTAGCACGGGCTATGGTGAGCCCGTAACTTGCCTGGCACAGGAGCGGGGGTATGTTCCAGGTGTATAGGCCTATTATATAGTTCTGATGTGTAGTGACATTTAAATATTCATAAAATATGGGGAAACATGATAATTATAATATTTAAATCAACGAGGCATCATTAAATAATGTATAATATTGCGAATACTAAAGGAAATACACAAAATATACATGGGAATTGAAACAAGGTGGAATGGAGAGGGGACTATATAGGAATATGAATGGAGGAGAGAGAGAGAGAGAGAGAGAGAGAGAGAGAGAGAGAGAGAGAGAGAGAGAGAGAGAGAGAGAGAGAGAGAGAGAAACATGCAGGAATGCGAATGGAAGAGAGAGAGAGAGAGAGAGAGAGAGAGAGAGAGAGAGAGAGAGAGAGAGAGAGAGAGAGACAGAGAGAGAGAGAGAGAGAGAGAGAGAGAGAGAGAGAGAGAGAGAGAGAGAAACATGCAGGAATGCGAATGGAAGAGAGAGATGGAAGATGCAGTAACACACACAAGGCCTGGAGGGCGGAGCGTTTCGGAGTAAGCGACAAAATAACATACCCTGCCGGAGTGGTTGGTGAGGTCGAGGAAGGCCTGGTGGGGGAGGAGCCTGGTGATGTGGTACACCACCTCGATGAACCCTCTCATGACCGCCACGTGCAGCTGGCTGCGGGGAACACAAGACTCGTCACAAACAATGTTACATGAACAGAAGAGCAACTGCAGAAGGCCTATTGGCCCATACGAGGCAGCTCTTGCTTCACCCAATCCCACTCATATACAGGGAGACGTCTCCCGTCACGCAGGGTGCAGTCGCACCTCCACACATCTCCAACTTGTTCAGTAGTTGAAAGATTTCAGTGATACGAGTCGTGTCAGGTCTGTAGCGTTGGCAGGTGTGTGGCCCTCAGCCGTATACCCAAGATCACACACACCTGTGTCCAAGCTCTCACACACACACACACACCTGTGTCCTAGATCACACACACACACACACACACACACACGCACACACACACACACCTGTGTCCTAGATCACACACACACACACACACACACACACACACACACACACACACACACCAAAGAGCCAGAGCTCAACCCCCGCAAGCACAATTAGGTGAGTACACACACACACACACACACACCTGTGTCCTAGATCACACACACACACACACCTGTGTCCAAGCTCACACACACACACACACACCTGTGTCCTAGATCACACACACACACACCTGTGTCCAAGATCACACACACACACCTGTGTCCAAGATCACACACACATACCTGTGTCCAAGATCACACACACACCTGTGTCCAAGATCACACACACACACCTGTGTCCAAGATCACACACACACCTGTGTCCAAGATCACACACACACCTGTGTCCAAGATCACACACACACACCTGTCAACCCGACGATGTGTAGCCATGTTCCACCACCTTTGTCTACCCAGATACACAGGTGTGCAGATGGATAATTAAGTGTAACGTGAAGTTTCTGTGTATGTTAACACCTTCGGGTGTAACTGCCTCCCATTCCTTCCCCCTATCTTGAGATTATCTTGAGATGATTTCGGGGCTTCAGTGTCCCCGCGGCCCGGTCCTCGACCTGGAAGCAGCCTGTGACAGCTGACTAACACCCAGGTACCTATTTTACTGCTAGGTAACAGGGATATAGGGTGAAATAAACTCTGCCCATTTGTTTCTCGCCGACGCCTGGGGTCGAACCCACAGGATCACAAGTCCAGTGTGCTGTCCGCTCGGCCGACCGGCTCCCTAGCCCCCCCCCCCCTACACCTCCAATACAAGAGGGTAGAAATAACCTAAGCTACTCAATCTTGGTGAGACTTACTTTACTGTCAATAAGCTTGAACTTGAGCTGGTAGGAAAACATGAGGTGTATGTGGGGGGGGGGGAGATGGGGAGATGGGGGGGGGAATGAGATCATGGGGTGGACAGGATATACAAGAATGAGGATGACGATTAGGTAAGGCAGTGAGAGGGTGTGTGAGGAGGGTGGGGAGGGGGGGGGTTATGGTGAGATAAAAGGGGGGGGGTGCTCTTGGTGGTGGGGGGAGGGAGGGGAGGGAGAGGGGGGGGGGGCAGTCACGTCGTGACGAGCATTCATGAATAACTCTTAGACTCGATGAGTGAGAGCGTCGCTGTATTATTTTGTTTACATATTGTATTGTATATCTGTGTTTTAATCGATGGCCTTTTTTCTGTTCACTTTGTTAGTGTGGAATGTGGGACGGGACGAGGAGGGAGAGGGAGGGGCAAGGCTTTCCCGGAATCTCCTGTCCTGCTGTCAGACTTACACTCTTGCTCACACCACCTGCACGCCAGGTAAGTCCACTACGGGCTCACCATAGCCCGTGCTACTTGCCCCGCTCCTGTGCCAGGTAAGTCCACTACGGGCTCACCATAGCCCGTGCTACTTGGAACTTGTTCCGAGTAGCTTAATCTATAACAACAGCAACAACCACCTCCTGCACTCATTCCTGTACTCATTCATTTTCTTACACTCCACACTGTTGCCACACCCCCTGCATTCATTCTTGTACTCACTCATTCACCTACACTCATTCTTATACTCACACTCATCCTCACAACTGAGGCAAAACAAAATAGCTACCCAGAAACCTGTTAATCCGGGTGGATTAGCATTTATGACATTGACGTAGCATTTATGACACTGTTAATCATCTTGTGTGATAAGGAAAACACGAAAATAACATTACCCGCGTGTTATCGAGAGACACGGGTGGGAAATAGGGGGTACAGAGAATATGAACACGTGGACACGTACAAGTGCCAAGATGAACAGCTCAGTAGGCTTTCTTCCTGTTGGGGCTGTCGTACATACTGATATATAATCAACTTTATTAAAGATGTATTAATTCGTATGCAGGCGGTGGGTGTCATAATAACTTGGCTAAATGAATCGACTGGAGAATGGTCCAGGACGGACCGAAACGTCGTCGTCGTCCCTTCACCTTCTAGTGTGTGTGGTCTGGTCAACATGTATTAATTCCTTCATTCATTCTGAAGATGTATTAAATTCCTATTTCGATTCTTCCTCCGTGGTCTGACATTGTCACTGATACATAAGAATATAGGTAACTGCAGAAGGCCTATTGGCCCATATGAGGCAGGAATTTATGACCAAACAATTCCACTCATGTGTGTATATCACGAAAATAAACACGTGATTAAAAATGTGACAGTGTCAGACCACGGAGGAAAATTGAAACAGGAATTTCCTTAAGTACTTTCGTATATTAATACATCTTCAGAAGGAGTGGTTTTACAGGTCGAGTACTGGACATAAATAGGCAGGAGAGAATGGTAGAGTGAGGTGAGGTACAATAATTCCACTCGTATACATGTCGAACCCATATCGGTATGTTGTTTCACAGCATGAATGAAACTACAAACTCATTAACTCATTGCCCCGAGGCAAATGGTAAAAGCAAATGAAGATCTTTGGGCATTGGGGCTATTAGATGTGGGGGGGGGGGGGTACATCCGGGTGACCTGAGCGACCTTCTGGGGCACAGGAAAACAAGGTCAGGCGAACAAGGCCGCCGCCCCCACCCGAACCAGGGTATACCTGAAGTCAGTTCCGAGAGTTCTGTTCCTAAAGCCCCCCGGCCTGAGGGCCAGGCTAGTCTTGTGGGTGATACCTGCTTGATACCTGGTTGATGGGGTTCTGGGAGTTCTTCTACTCCACAAGCCCGGCCCGAGGCCAGGCTTGACTTGTGAGAGTTTGGTCCACCAGGCTGTTGCTTGGAGCGGCCCGCAGGCCCACATATACCTGGTTGATGGGGTTCTGGGAGTTCTTCTACTCCACAAGCCCGGCCCGAGGCCAGGCTTGATTTGCGAGAGTTTGGTCCACCAGGCTGTTGCTTGGAGCGGCCCGCAGGCCCACATATACCTGGTTGATGGGGTTCTGGGAGTTCTACTCCACAAGCCCGACCCGAGGCCAGGCTCGATTTGTGAGAGTTTGGTCCACCAGGCTGTTGCTTGGAGCGGCCCGCAGGCCCACATACCCACCACAGCCCGGCTGATCCGGAACTTCTCTTAGAAAACAGTCCAGTTTTCTATTGAAGATGTCCACGGTTGTTCCGGCAATATTTGAAAGACTGTTGGTAGGAGCGGCCGTCCAGGTCCACATTACCACCCAGCTGGCCCTATACTTCCTGCAGGAACTTGAGCATGTAAGGGACGGGGGGGACTTGTGTGGGATCTGTCTTTGCTAACTGAGATCTGGTGGAGGAGGAGGAGGCGGAGCGAAGGTGCGTCTGAGAAGGTGGGCGTCTGGGGGCGAGGCTGGCTGGCCCCCCGACCTGGGTCATTATCTTGAGGTTATCTTGAGATGATTTCGGGGCTTTAGTGTCCCCGCGGCCCGGTCCTCGACCAGGCCTCCACCCCCAGGAAGCAGCCCGTGACAGCTGACTAACACCCAGGTACCTATTTTACTGCTAGGTAACAGGGGCATAGGGTGAAAGAAACTCTGCCCATTGTTTCTCGCCGGCGCCTGGGATCGAACCCAGGACCACAGGATCACATTGCTTGGTGGAGTAGACTGTGCCGGTGGTGTGATGTGATGTGTGATGATCGCAGTGATGACTCTGTGCTAGGGATTGGGGGTAACAATTTCTGTTTTTATAAATTAATGCAGGACGAGCGGGAAGAATGATAATTTTGATTTATTGATGGTGTAGTGTTTGTTGACTTCAGACTATAGGCTGTATATTCTCCTAATGTTGGTGATGAGTTTATCATCCGTGAAGTTCAGGTCTTGTACTTGGGTCATACAAGTCATGTATCATACGTGCCATGTATGAGACACAGCGTGCCAGCCGTGGCACGCTGTATGACAAACCATGTTGCGAGATGATGATTTTCTAATATGGCTGTTACTTTCTTCACTCTCGTGTTCTTGAGGATATCTTCATAATACCCCATAATGTTTACCAGTACAGGTTATCACACAGCCCTTTGTGATTTGATTACGGTATGGGATTTGATTACGTAAAACTGTGTAATCTCTCACATAGTATAGGGCATAAATGACCAGTTACCTTATGCCAGTAAACAAAATGTTTCAGTTGAAACATCTACGTTTCGAGATGTTTAACCTGAAACACAGTCATATACAGTATAGGTATAATAAGTGTGATGCCACAGCATCGCTCCTGTGCCAGGTAAGTCCACTACGGGCTCACCATAGCCCGTGCTACTTGGAACTTGTTCAGAGTAGCTGAATCTATAACAACAAGAAGTGTGATGTATTGCAAGGTGTAGTTAAACTTAAACTTAAACACCAACTTAAAGGTGTATCTAGGTGAGATAGGTAGGCCTACTTGGGGGGGGCCTTCGTCAAAATGTATTATCCTTACCCATTTTTAGTGCCCTCGGCAAATTGGGTAATGTTGGCGTTCCTTTGGTTATATGAGCCGTGTGGTGGTGGTGGTGACAGCAAGTGGCAACGAAAATAGGATCCCTGTCATTATGGCAACTCTCCAGCATGTCATCTTGAGAATTACAAGCCTGACTGTGTGATGGGATGCGGGGGCTGAGAGCCGGATCTTCACAGGTCGTCTGGCAAGGTCAGTCAGTACGAAGACGGCATCCAACACTGATATATTCTCCCACAATGATCAGACTCTCTCTCTCTCTCTCTCTCTCTCTCTCTCTCTCTCTCTCTCTCTCTCTCTCTCTCTCTCTCTCTCTCTCTCTCTCTTTCTCTCTCTCTCTCTCTCTCTCTCTCTCTCTCTCTCTCTCTCTCTCTCTCTCTCTCTCTCTCTCTGTGTTGAGAAGGGAGGAGGACTGAAAGGAGAGGGTGTCAGAGTTGAACAGGACTCGGTACCCACATTCCCGCTACCATTGCGACATTGGTATTGTCGGTTTAACACACACACTTGTATCTTGGTAACGGTACTGACAGTGGCACTGTTACTGTGATGAAAGTGCTGATCACTGTTTGGTGTTGGCACTGTGACGGTGATGATAAAAGTGATATTTTAGTACCGGCCTTGGAGTTCAGAACCTGACATGGCTGTAGTACTCACGCTGCATGTTTAAATATTGACGCTTAATGCTGAATGTTGCTCTGGTATTGTGGTACTTGGCAGGTGGTATTCATGTTGGTACTTGTATTGTGATGCCTGGTTCTTGTGGTACGAGGCCCAGGGCACGTTGTCGTGCCTTGTACGACCACATCCGCAGGGGATGCCCCACAGGCTTGAGTCAGGGCACATAGACATCTCTGATTCACCAGAGGTGTGTGTGTGTATGTACTCAACTCGATGGGCTTGCTGGGTCTGGCGTTAGCTCCTAGACTCTGCCTTACCCAATGCTAATACGGGCTCACCATAGCCCGTGCTACTTGGAACTTTGTGTTCCAGGTAGCGAATCTTTAACAACAACAACCCAACGCTCTTTAATGAATTCTATCTTTTACACGTATGATAATCTTGGTTTCTTTGCTTCAGCCTTTTATTCGTCTATCCCATTCCATTAATTTAATGTTCTTATCCTCACGAGTGTGCGTGTGTACTCACCTAATTGTGCTTGCGGGGGTTGAGCTTTGGCTCTTTGGTCCCGCCTCTCGACTGTCAATCAACTGGTGTACAGATTCCTGAGCCTACTGGGCTCTATCATATCTACATTTGAAACTGTGTATGGAGTCAGCCTCCACCACATCACTGCCTAATGCATTCCATTTATTAACTACTTCCTGTGTGTGTGTGTGTGTGTGTGTGTGAGAGAGAGAGAGAGAGAGAGAGAGAGAGAGAGAGAGAGAGAGAGAGAGAGAGAGAGAGAGAGATCTGCCTGCACGACCGAGCCTCTACTCTTGGGTTCCGGCTTTCAGCAACTGTAGCATTTAATACAGTGTCTGTCAATCACTCAACCTGCTATCACACCTGGGATCAACTCCTGTCTCATGTAAGGGAGGTTCGAGTAATTTAGAGAGATGACAATGGCGCAATACTGTTACGTTAGGAACTGGGTAGATAAGGCTCAATAACCGAGTAGATAAGGCTAAAAAAAACGTGAGTAGATAAGGCTCGAGGACTCGAGGAGGAAATGGAAGTGATAAAATTAGAGAAGATTTTTTGATCCACTCAAGGAAATTCCCACTTGAGGAAGTTCCAACTTGAGAGACACACAGATACATGAATTTATTTGTTGTGGCTATAAAGGTAATGATAGGTGGTGGTGGTGGTGGTAATTCTGGGGTGATGTAGGTGGTGGTGGTTGTGGTGGTGGTAGTGGTGATGGTGGTGGTTGTGGCTGTCGTGGTGGTGGAAGAGAACTACAGTAGAATTAAAATCAGTATTCCAACTCGAGAGTCACAGCCCATTACTGTGTAGTGTGAGATATAGGCCTACGTGCATAAAAACTATTCACAGCAATAATAATGAGAGACTATTGATGATAGAAACAATATTAATGTTTTCGTATGCACAAAGAAGTCACATTAACGTGATGGATGAATGAGAACATTAGTAGAAGCCACGAGGAAGCTTGTACACAGGGGAATCTCTAGCACCCAGGTGTGTGTGTGTGTGTGTGTGTGTGTGTGTGTGTGTGTGTGTGTGTGTGTGCTTAGCAGTTCCCACTGTGTGTGTGTGTGTGTGTGTGTGTGTGTGTGCTTAGCAGTTCCCACTGTGTGTGTGTGTGTGTGCTTAGCAGTTCCCACTGTGTGTGTGTGTGTGTGTGTGTGTGTGTGTGTGTGTGTGTGTGTGTGGTTGTGTGTGTGGTTGTGTGTGTGGGTGTGTGTGTGTGTGTGCGCGCGCGTGCGTGCGTGGGTGCACGTTCGAATCCTCTTCGTGAGTACTATTGATTTTCTTACAAAGTTTTTTGTTTCACCCGAAAAAAATGTCTTGTTATACTGAATAATATTTTTCTTAAATTATAATATTTTTTTACAATTTCCTTTATCTCATCCCCCCCCTCCCTCCCCCCTCCCCCCCCCCCCCCAACACTAAGTAAAATGCCGGTGATGAATAATGATGAGTGGAATTCATATATATATATATATATATATATATATATATATATATATATATATATATATATATATATATATATATATATATATATATATATGTATACACATATATAACTATATGTGTACATCTCCACAGCCCTCTTAAGGTTCGATAGATAAGTACTGAAAGGTAAGGAAAATGCCACAACCACCAAACTGCCTCTAACTACTGCAACCCTCCCCCCCCCCCCCCCCGTAGCAACTGCAGAAGCCGGAGTGTATAGCAGCAGAGGGGGAGGGGGGGGGGGAAGACTAACAGATGAAAACAGTCCATAAGAAACAGCAACGGAAGCAAAGGGCCCGTGGGAACTAAACCAAGGAAAAATATAGCGACAGACGCAAGTGACCGTAGGTCTATAGACGTGCAAGACTGCTGCTGCACACGCACCAATGAGCGCTCAGCAACAGGAATATATAGCAACATTGCAGCCTAGTAACTCCCAGGAGCCTCGCGACAGCTGTAATTGTGGGTTGAGGTGGCGACGGTGGTGCCTGTAGGAGGGGGAGGGGTGGCCTCTGTGTGTGTGTGTGTGTGTGTGTGTGTGTGTGTGTGTGTGTGTGTGTGTGTGTGTGTGTGTGTGTATGTGTGTGTGTGTGTGTGTGTTATGGCATCTGGGATAGTGTGGTGGTGTTGCACAGGAGAGGTTCAGTACCACAGACGACGGATCGCGATGACGCAACGCCGGAAAAGGGTGAATTCCACAAAGATTTTTTTATGTTTTATCAATGCTGGGGAAAAGTACATCGACTTCCCAAAACACACTTCAAGACCATCCTATCGAATCATCACCACATCCTGTCTGTCTGCCTGTCTCTGTCTCTGTGTGTGTGTGTCTCTCTCTCTCTCTCTGTCTCTGTGTGTGTGTGTGTGTGTGTGTGTCTCTGTCTCTGTCTGTGTGTGTGTGTGTGTGTCTCTCTCTGTCTGTCTCTGTCTCTCTCTGTGTCTGTCTGTCTCTCTCTCTCTCTCTCTCTCTCTCTCTCTCTCTCTCTCTCTCTCTCTCTCTCTCTCTCTCTCTCTCTCTCTCTCTCTCATCACTTTCTATTACAGCCCACGTAGACGCTTTCTATTACAGCCCAAACTTTCATATTATTACATTTCATTCCAATTACAAGTCATTTTCTAAACGGGAACCATCACTTGTAACTAAAGTCAAATTGCTACCAGTAGCCTATTTCAGTTTTCTAGACTGATAATGTTCACGCTCTTTTAAACTCGCATTTTACAAATTGGAAAACTAATTAAATCACAATCCTCGTAAGTACATCAGTACAGCCTAATCCCATTTCAAAAGCAAATCACAAAGCCCAATTTACTTATCAACTTTCTCAACCCTGATATTTTGGAGACTACTAAACCCCCTACGATAACTTAGTCTACAGCCACCTGTAGATGATTCCGAGGATCAACGTTCTCTTGGCCCGGTCTCTGAGCAGGCCTCCTAATTGGTAGTCTGGTCAACCAGGCTGTTCGATACGGCTACTCGCAGCCTGACAGCCTTTGTTGGCCAGTTAACTCATTTCTCTCACCCATTTAAAAATATTTCAAATGCAATTTTGATCAACTTCCTCGAAGGCTTTTGAACAATTTTTCAAAATTACAAGATACCTGTAATTGGACAATTCTTCCATGTTCTGCTAACTCACCCAAGCCAATTTAGAAATTATAGCTCATGTTAAGAATTCCCTTCCCCTATTTGAACAAAAAATAAACAATTTCGCTTCATACAACTGTAGGCTAATACAGCATCCACCCATCCCTATTTCAAAACTTTAAATACGAAACCCATTTCACCGTCCGTAATCCCCCACACACACAAGATACACCAGGCTACAGACACATACTCAACGTTCCAATTACAACACTCGACGTCCCAATTTCAACACACTCCGGGTTGAGGCTCTCAATTATGACGACGTGTGTGGGGGCTGGGACTTACCCCATCCCAAGACTGTCAAGGAATCCCAAGAAATCCTTTGCTGGGATTATTGAGGAGGAAAGTCTGGTGACGCAACATTAATGGGGGGGGGGGGATGTGGATAATTGGTGATGGGGGGAGGGAGGAGGCTTTATTAGGAGTAAAATGATATGGGTATGTTGGGAGAACAAAAAATGGGGAATATCGGTTTGAGGAGGCAGGTATTGGAATAGGGAGGTAAGTATTGGGGAATATTATGAAATAGGGTTATCTTGAGGTTATCTTGAGATGATTTCGGGGCTTTTAGTGTCCCCGCGGCCCGGTCCTCGACCAGGCCTCCACCCCCAGGAAACAGCCCGTAACAGCTGACTAACTCCCAGGTACCTATTTACTGCTAGGTAACAGGGGCATAGTGTGAAAGAAACTTTGCCCATTTGTTTCTGCCTCGTGCGGGAATCGAACCCGCGCCACAGAATTACGAGTCCTGCGCGCTATCCACCAGGCTACGAGGCCCACTATTAGGAGTAATATCCTTGCTAGTGGATCTAGTGGGAAGTATCCTTCCCACTAGGGGGGGAAGGATAATTTACTGAAGGAACCGTGTTGAAACAAAGATGCATTCTTATATTCTGGACCTCTAGGCTGATGACAAATAACTGCTTTCTAGACAAAATTATTTGTCTAAGAATTATTTGTCCGTGCTGATAAGTTGCACTTACTAAGACCTTCCTTGTGTGTGTGTGTAATTTGTGCTTGCAGAATCGACCTATTAGCTCTTGGACCCCGCCTTTCTAACCATCGGTGGTCAAATAATGACTCCCGAGCTACGGTATGTGGAATAGGAGAAAATGGGCCAGGCACAGCCAACATATTATGTGAAAGACTTTAAAGAACTCTGCCAAAGAAAGCGATCTATGGTGGTTTTGAATGGTAAACTGTCACCAGAGGATTACCTACTTCGTGCGAGGAGCCTATGCTAAGCGTTCTACTTTCAAAATCGATTTTACATATATGGACAGTCAAATATTAAAGACATTGTTCACAACTATTGTGAGACCAAAGTTGGAATGTGCAGCAGTTATGTGGTGCCTCTATCTCAAGAAATACGTCAACATAATACACCTAGTTGTGCTTGCGGGGGTTGAGCTCTGGCTCTTTGGTCCCGCCTCTCAACCGTCAGTCAACAGGTGTACAGGTTCCTGAGCCTATTGGGCTCTATCATATCTACACTTGAAACTGTGTATGGAGTCAGCCTCCACCACATCACCTCCTAATGCATTCCATTTGTCAACCACTCTGACACTAAAAAAGTTCTTTCTAATATCTCTGTGGCTCATTTGAGCACTCAGTTTCCACCTGTGTCCCCTTGTGCGTGTTCCCCTTGTGTTCAACAGCCTGTCTTTATCAACCCTAGGGTTGTGGGTTGCATCGTGGGGAAGACGAGTCGAACCTCAATAAGCCTAGCAGGCTTCCTGTCCCGGACAGTGGGAAGCAGGAGGTGCAGAGTGTAAACAGAAGGTAAACATTCCCCCACATTACGCGGAAGTGGCCCAGCGCACTCTGGCAGCTATTGATCCAAGGCAGCGTCTGGGAACCCGCGGTACACCAGCTTCTCCCTGGGTATACACGCTTTACTTTGGTCCCCTTCGACGAGAGTATACATGCTGGTTGGTCAGTAAGGTATCGTGGTAAACCGAGCAGAGGTTGATGGGCCTCAACACCAGAACAATGTGGTCTACACCAGACCACACCACGGCCTCACCAGTACATAACGGTTCAACTAAACCATTCATATATACCTGCTGCTTACTTGCACATCAAGAAGTAGAAATTAGAAGTACTATATACCAAATATAATCATTATGTTTCTACAATAGCTCCCATAACACAGCTACTTACACTAAACAGGGTATAACTACGTAGGTCTAGAAGATAACAATTTAAACAAATCACAAACAATAACAGTTTGTGGAGGCTTGTTAACCTACCAATCATTGTATTTTGTTATTGTAGTAACAAGAAGCATAGTACTTTTCTTCTTACATTTTTTAAGAGCCAAACTGACGTAGCGGCGTGTCCTTGTACGTTGGTGGGTGAATGTTCTACTTCACTTGCAGCCTAACATCTGTATGCATCGCTTGCTTAGATTCTAGAATGTGTACTCTCCTAGCTATTCGCTTAGATGTGCTTGTTGAGTCAAGTATCGGCTTTTAAGACCCGCCCTTTGACCTGCTGTAGTTCAAAGACTATTCACTCTTTTTCTATCATATTTACGATGACCAGACCACACACACTAGAAGGTGAAGGGACGACGACGTTTCGGTCCGTCCTGGACCATTCTCAAGTCTCAAGTCAAGCCTGCATATCATATTTACATTTTAAGCTATGTATTAAGTCAGCAACAACAATGTCTGTGTCTCTGTGTGAGTCTTTAAAATGCCTTTGTTCTTTTATATTTCCGCATTAATGAGCAACCAGTTGATGTACAAATGTCATTTGTACATCAAATGTTGATGTCATTTTGTTTAGACACCGTTGATTCTAAGTCAGTGCCCCAGCTTGGTGCCTTCTGTTGATAATTACTTATTTGAATGCGTGAACTAATTTGCCCATGTCGAGGTCCAATGTGAGCGACTGTACATCTGGTTACGTCTACACCCCCCCCCCCCTCCCCCTCCCCCCGCCTCAACGGGAACCCACTATGCATAAGAATTTATTTTCGTACGCCTGACTAGCATTTCTTTGCACGATTACTTTCATTTTCTGACGTATCCTTTAAATTGGCGTTTAAAATTGTTTAAGTATTATCTTGGGGAATGTAAGTGGTGTTTGTAACGCGCAATAAACCTGTACTTTAAATTATTTATATTTTCTAAAACGTTAAGAAACAACATGTTTTAATATTTGATGTTCGAATTCCTCACAATGTCGTTCAAACTGTGGCATGAATTAGGGGTTAATATATTCTTAAATTCTAACTCATAACATGATGAGATTCCTTAAAACATGACCTTGAAGGCTAACGTGCATGACCAGGCATTCTTATTCAATATTGCATTAGGTAATCCAATTCAGAGGTCCCCTGCAGTTTTGTAAACATGATGAAACAATGTTTACAAACTCTATGCATCGTCATCCTATGCCGAACCCTATTTCTTGTACACAAACGTCCTATAGCTGCTTGCCATCTATTTAAAACGGTAACCACCAGATTTATATTATTTTTTATTCAGGTAATGGTACATTGAAGATGAGTTACAAACATAATGTTGGATTTAAAGATAGAAGCTAGTACATACCTAAAGCCATTAGTACGCATAGCGTTTCGGAATTCAATTTCTTTAATATGCACCCCATACCAATCCCGTGGGCGGTGGTGTAAAGGATTACAGAGGCACATAATCTGTTCAGGAACTGAACCCTCTAGTTCGTTTGAGTTTCGGAAATGATTCATTATTACTTATGTAGAGAATATGTATTAAGGAAATAGCCAAACGGGTTCTTACGTGTCTCCATCTTCGTCCCGTTGGAAGATCTCCTGCAAGAGGGCGATCTGTGCTTCGCTGAGGCCCAGACGTGAGCGTCGCGGTGGAGGCGTCGCTGGCTTTGGTGTGCTGGTCTCAGCCTCGCCAGCCTCTGAGGAGGTGACGCTGCTGGAGGAGCAGGAGGAGGTGGAGGGAGACGCGAGGTGGAGAGAACTGAGCTGCTCCGAGATGTCTATGCCAGAGTCGAGTTTGGCTTGTGAGAGAGCCGTGTGGGCCTTGTCAGGAGTCGAGGCGTGCTGCTGGGCTTCCCCAACCACTCTCGTCTGTTCTGAGCGCATGTTATTCGCGCTGCTGCTGCTGCTGCTTGTACTGTGACTGCTGGCAGGGTTGTCGTCACACCCCAAACACGACGAGATGAGATTCGAGCCGGAGAGAAACCCCGAGTCGTTGTGGGAGTCGTAGAGAGACTTGTAGTCGGTGGTAGGGGAGGAAACCTTGGGTCTGGCGCTCTCGTCTCCCGCTATGGGAATTGGGATGCACCCGCCTCGCTGGGGCACCACTGTGACCTGCTCCACTATGCCACCCTGACCCTGGCCACTGTGCCACATCTTAGCATAGAGTCGAGATGTAAACACGCTATCACAAGATCAATAACACCGGGGCACTACTATATAGGCTCGCGCCCTTCACTATATAGTCCTACTGAGACTATGACGGGTGTTGGAGGCGTGCGCCACTAACGCACCAACATGGCCACCGTCGGGTTATAAAGCACTAAATCACTTCACCAGACTGGCACCATTGCACAATCGCGGCACAGAAGCCACGAGCGAGCAGTGAGAGCGGCGAGCACTGAGTGTGTGAGCTCCGGCCCGAGTGAATGGCTGCCACTCCACCGCTCGCTGCCACACGCCGCCACCATCACCATCACTCTCTACCTTCCCTTACCTCGCTCCAAAAAATATATATATAAACCCTAAACTCCCAACATATTATACTATCCTCCGTACAACGCTTACTTCAACAAATTCAAATCAATCAAATTATACTCCAGCGGGGTGTTCACCACATTCAAAAAATCCCCAAAATCCCCTACAATAATGTAACCGGCTTTTAAACTCCATAAACCCTTTCGAGACACGAAGCCTCATCTACAAGATTACACAAGAAAAATCGCCAAAATTTCCAAAACTTTCTCCAGTGGCCAAGGTTGGGGAGTGCGTAGTGTGGCGGCCCCCGGCACCCCCTCCACTGGGGTTTCCCGTCCGGGCCGCCCACAGTTGCCAAATGCGACAGTCTGGTGGGAATGCTCCGTCCATTGGCAGTACGCATTTAAAACTGTTCAAATTGGGAAACGCGTGTCTAATTTGGGGAGGGGGGGGAGTGGATGAACTTTAATCGTGGCCAAATATGATAATGTTTCTCAATTGGCAAGCCATTATTTTCTGGAGGTTTTATGAGGCATCATTCGTATGTGTCGCATAGTTTTATCAGCAAACTGTATTGTTACATAATAATGTTGACATATATATCTACGAAAGCGTTCTAAATTTTTCTGTACATTAAAGGACTCGCTACTATATTTATACAAACCCAATTTCCAACTTCTCGTAAAAACATGCAATATATATATATATACGCAAGTTTCCCATCTGCTATACACCCGTTTTCTTTAGAGAATTGCGCGGGAATCACATGATAATGAGGTAACCGTTTCCTCAGGATTCCCATACATGTTTCTGGGGGCCTCCACATCTTGCCTGCAGGTCGGGAATTTCCCCCCAAATATCTAGGGTGCACCGACTTGTGAAATAATTACGCATGGAGTTCAACGAAATCTGAAAGAAAGGAGTGCGCACCGATGCGTCGGTATATACACACACATTCCTATGAGAGGTATTCACCCCCTCTCTGGACCTGACCCTCCCACTCTTAACTCTGCCACTATACCTTTTATGGTCTACTTCCTGGTATACCACGCGCACATGGCCAAAAGTGTGAGGGTGCCAAGGTAAAAAAAGGCAAAAAAAAAGTATCTTTCCCAATCCTAAATATAACCGGAAATGTGGATTCTTTTTTATATATATAATTTATGAGCCACGTGTGGAGCTAAAGAAGATGAGAGTTGGGAGACGTTCATTGGCCAGGATATATACGCTAGCCAGATGTAGTTTATCAGGACCATTCGCTCGCCAGGTGTGTGCTGAGGAGCGTTCGCTCGCCAGGTGTTTGCTGAGGAGCGTTCACTCGCCAGGAACTATTTGTTGGTCAGGCGCTCACCTGTGCGCGGGCTTTACCCGTGAGGCTACGAGCTCAAGACCTTTCCCTTTGACACCAATTATTTGACACCAATTATTTAAGTGTTTAGAGTGACGAGGTTTTCACTCTAACACTCGCCACCAGCAGAAAAATATTGTGTAATTTGTGTCGACTGTGTTTTAATATAGAATATTCAATTTCCTATTTTCATTATATTATCAAATACGTTTGTTTGTTATATGGCATCAAATATGTAATGTTAGTTGTGGTTTTATCTCTTGATAATTATTATAAACTTAGTCCTGGCTTAGCTGGCGTTGACTCCTGGCTTTCTCAGTACACAGTTGAATGGTATTATTCTGCCCTTAGGTGCTCTCCTTATCTGTATACGTCTAATTCTTGCCATTTCTCCTCAACCCGTCCTCCTAATAGAACGTCGCATTTTGACGTTTACTCTCTCTACCTAAGACCAAAAATTGTCGTACTAGAAAATGGTAGCGGCTCGCGAAATTGACATACTGTCCGGGCCCTCTGGTAGGTTAGGATAGGTCACATTTACTACGACAGTTTCTTGACGTTGGGGGGACCTTAGGAGGACAGACTACTCTCCTCCCCCCCCCTCCCACCTTCTTACGGGATCACCATAACCCGTGCTACATGAACACTTCGTTCTGAGTAGCTAGATCTACAACAACAACATCCCACCTTCTCTCAGTGGTGATAAGGGTCCAAGCGAGCCCAAACGTCGCCACTTTCACTTTCATAGTTATCTGTTGGATCATGTGCTTCTCTCCCTCGCCACCCAGCCTGTCTGAGACGAACCTCTCCACAAGAGAATTAGCCTAGCGGGCCGTGCAACTTCCGACTGTTTAATTTGTTGAAACGAAGATCGTCTCCCTAGGCTACAAGTCCACAAGGTGGTTTCGACTTTAGAATTTTAAATCTAACCTAACATAGCAGGCCTAACGCTATGGGGATAACCTGGGGGCCGCTCCTAGCAACAGCCTGGTGGACCAAACTCTCACAAGTCAAGCCTGGCCTCGGGCCGGGCTTGGGGAGTAGAACTCCTCCCAGAACCCCATCAACCAGGTATAGCCTAACCCAACGCTATGTATGGCGTCTACAAGCGGGAAAATGAGCTTTGTCGAGTCGTTCTCTCGCTGCAGGCGATACATTAGTTTTCAAAACAACCACAAAGGGTTATACTAATTGAAATAGTTATGTTCGTGTAATGAATATCTTAAAAGAGTTGTAAGGTTAATTAATTTTATAGTCTGCATTTAGCAGATGTTAACTGGAAAACCCGGTAGTGTTACAAGCAGTATGTTGACAGCACCACCACCACTGGCAGCACTACCACCACCACCACCATTGGCACCACTACCACCATTAGCACCACTACCACCATTAGCACCACTACCACCACCGGCAACAGCCCACTTCAGTCCACGTGACTAACCACTCGTTAAGACCCATTAACTCACGGAAATTCCGGCGGGAGCGGTAATCAGATAACATCTGGTGTTGATAACAAGTAGTTGAGACGGAGCGCCGGCAGGACTGTCCGCCGTTATCTTCCTCTCAGCGTTATCTCTTGACGGCTTCTTTCTGGCAGTGCCCAACCACTTGGGCTGGACGGTAGAGCGACGGTCTCGCTTCATGCGGGTCGGCGTTCAATCCCTCGACCGTTCAAGTGGTTGAGGCACCATTCCTTTCCTCCGTCCCATCCCAAATCCTTATCCTGACCCCTTCCCAGTGCTATATATAGTCGTAATAGCTTGGCATTTTCTCCTGATAGTTCCGTTCCGTATCTCGCAGTCTCAATAGGCTCTAACTGCCCTTAATATTCAAAGATGGCTATATTCATTATTTATCTTTTTAAATATATTCTTATCTCTTCGTATCACTTATTTCCATGTATACCTCTCCCCCCCCCCTCCCCATCACCTCCATTCCTATCTGACACCCCCAATACCCATTCCCTCCCCCCCCCCCTCTGAGAAACTACGCCTTGTCCCAAAATCGATCGATATCCCATGACGCACGCACGTGGACTTTCCCTTGTTCCCCCCCTGTGAACACGCACTCCCCCCCCCCCCAAACATGCGTCCACGTGCGTACTACGCCCTCTCTCTCTCCCAGCCCCAGATACAACACCACCCTCCAAACACCCACAATACACGACATGCTTCCATAGACTCAAATTCAAAAATTCAAATGTTTATTCAGGTAAGGAACATACATAGATGAGGTTATACAAAAATTGATAGATTTCTAGATAGAGTTAGGACATACAATGCCTAAAGCCACTATTACGCAAAGCGTTTCGGGCAGGAAAAACATTAAAGACTAAAACTTGATACTAATTGAGATTAGTATTAAGAAATATTAGGAAATAGAAATGTGGGAAAAACAGCGAACACAAGCCTATCTAAAGCCTAACTAAACATTAATTCGCCCTTCTATCGGCCAGACCTATTCTATTAATTTTTTCAGAAGGTCCCGGAGTTTGGCCAAATTACGGCACCAATATTACAATATTTTAATTTAAAAATTAAAATATTCTGTAATATTTGACCAAAGATGAGATTTTTTGCATTTTGCTGGCTACAGATACATTAGTCGACACGCGGCAGCTCCTACTCATATCCACCCAAACTCAGTCATATACATATGTCTAACCTACGCTTGAAACAATCCAGTGATGCCATATCTATTATGTTATCCGGTAATTTGTTCCGAAAATCTACAACTGTCTTTCTAAACCCGTGTATAACAAGGTCTTTCGTGAATTTAAACTTATCCAATATGTACCCATTGTTTCATGTACTTTGTGATAGTTAGATTAAGTAGTTTAAGCCTGTCTACTCTAGAGCACGGGCTGCTCAACAGGCCTTAGCCCAGCAGGCTTCCTGTCCCTAACAATGGCACGGTTTCGAATTGTCGGAGACAGGGAACCTAATAGGCTTATTAATACCCCAACGGCTGATCCTCCCCCGGATGCAACCCACAACAGTCGCCTAACTCCCAGGTACTTATTTACCATTAGGTGAACAGAGGCATCAGGTTTAAGTAACCGTGCCAAATGCCTCCTCGTACAGGCCAGGAGGTAAATAATTCCAAGCGCCTGTAAATGACTGTACCTTTGTAAACAACACCTTATAGCCCACCCAGGGAGAAGACACCTTTGTCACCACAACGTCACATTCTGTACGTTACAGCCCCCCCCCCCCATGAACACATTACAAAGCCCTATGAAAAGTAGCGGCTCAAAAAAATAATCCACGTTTTCTGTGCATCGGAAGGTTGGGTTAGGTGGGTGGCTTGGGTTCTCTCTCTCTCGGAACTTGGATTTTTCTCTCTGTTGACAGGTAGAGCGAGATACAGTGACAGCAGAAGACAGGGACAGACAGACTGGGTCCATAAGGGACAGTCTCTCTCTGTTGACAGGTAGAGCGAGATACAGTGACAGCAGAAGACAGGGACAGACAAACTGGGTCCATAAGGGACAGTCTCTCTCTGTTGACAGGGAGAGCGAGATACAGTGACAGCAGAAGACAGGGACAGACAGACTGGGTCCATAAGGGACAGTCTCTCTCTGTTGACAGGGAGAGCGAGATACAGTGACAGCAGAAGACAGGGACAGACAGACTGGGTCCATAAGGGACAGTCTCTCTCTGTTGACAGGTAGAGCGAGATACAGTGACAGCAGAAGACAGGGACAGACAGACTGGGTCCATAAGGGACAGTCTCTCTCTGTTGACAGGGAGAGCGAGATACAGTGACAGCAGAAGACAGGGACAGACAGACTGGGTCCATAAGGGACAGTCTCTCTCTGTTGACAGGTAGAGCGAGATACAGTGACAGCAGAAGACAGGGACAGACAGACTGGGTCCATAAGGGACAGTCTCTCTCTGTTGACAGGTAGAGCGAGATACAGTGACAGCAGAAGACAGGGACAGACAGACTGGGTCCATAAGGGACAGTCTCTCTCTGTTGACAGGTAGAGCGAGATACAGTGACAGCAGAAGACAGGGACAGACAGACTGGGTCCATAAGGGACAGTCTCTCTCTGTTGACAGGTAGAGCGAGATACAGTGACAGCAGAAGACAGGGACAGACAGACTGGGTCCATAAGGGACAGTCTCTCTCTGTTGACAGGTAGAGCGAGATACAGTGACAGCAGAAGACAGGGACAGACAGACTGGGTCCATAAGGGACAGTCTCTCTCTGTTGACAGGTAGAGCGAGATACAGTGACAGCAGAAGACAGGGACAGACAGACTGGGTCCATAAGGGACAGTCTCTCTCTGTTGACAGGTAGAGCGAGATACAGTGACAGCAGAAGACAGGGACAGACAGACTGGGTCCATAAGGGACAGTCTCTCTCTGTTGACAGGGAGAGCGAGATACAGTGACAGCAGAAGACAGGGACAGACAGACTGGGTCCATAAGGGACAGTCTCTCTCTGTTGACAGGGAGAGCGAGATACAGTGACAGCAGAAGACAGGGACAGACAGACTGGGTCCATAAGGGACAGTGTGATAAGACAAATCTTAAGAGACAAAAAAATTGAATTTGCTTCGGGCAAGAGAGACAGAGAAAACAAGAGACGACTGAGAAGAACAAATGAAGGGAGAAAAGAGAACTAGACAGACAGACAGACAGACAGACACAGATACAGACACAGGCACACAGACACACAGACAGACACACACACACACAGACACACACACACACACACACACACACACACACACACACACACACACACACACACACACAGACACACACACACAGACAGACACACAGACACACACAGACAGACACACACACAGACAGACAGACAGACAGACAGACAGACAGACAGACAGACAGACAGACACACACACACAGACAGACACACACAGACAGACACACACAGACACACACACACACACAGACAGACACACACACACAGACAGACACACAGACACACACACACACAGACACACACACACACACACACACACAGACACACACACACAGACACACACACACACACACACACACAGACACACACACAGACAGACACACACACACACACAGACAGACACACACACACAGACAGACAGACAGACAATGATATACTAAGGTTAACGTCAAAGGGAAAACCCGCGGACCATTTCTTCCCGGAGTTAACGCACTCCAAACGCACTCGGGCGTGTTTACCCAGGCTTGACATGCACTCCACGCCCTCAGGTTTCTTCTTATGCACTCACGATGTACTCTGTGTTCCTCTGTCGCACTCTGCGCACACCAGAAGCACTCAGGTGGTCACTATCGCACTCTGCTCATACTAGAGGCACTCGGGTCCTCACTATCGCACTCTGCGCACACTAGAAGCACTCAGGTGGTCACTATCGCACTCTGCGCACACTAGAGGCACTCGGGTCCTCACTATCGCACTCTGCGCACACTAGAAGCCCTCAGGTGGTCACTATCGCACTCTGCGCACACCAGAAGGACTACTTATAAGGTCTAAACCCTCCCAGTGTGTGTGTAGGTTAAGCCAGAGATCCAAGACGGGGTCGAAACGTCCTTAAATTCCTTATGTACGAGTCGGGTTATCTCTGTTCAATGACGTCGTTGTGACTGGTTCTCTGCATATGTCTTGTAATAAGAACATAAGAACAAAGGTAACTGCAGAAGGCCTATTGGCCCATACGAGGCAGCTCCTATCTATAACCACCCAATCCCACTCATATACTTGTCCAACCCGCGCTTGAAACAATCGAGTAATATCAATACATGTGAGACATCAAGTTGAGCTCCATCTTTGAAGGCTACGATGAATTCTAGACTCGCCAAGGAATGCTTTGAGTAGTGGTTGATGATGCATAAGTTGCACTGGTAATCCCGCCAGCTTTCGTCAGTGTGTGTGTGTGTGTGTGTGTGCGTGTGTGCGCGCGTGTGTGTGTGTGTGTTGAAATGAAACGCCTTGGGGAGCCGGTCGGCCGAGCGGACAGCACGCTGGACTTGTGATCCTGTGGTCCTGTGGTTCGATCCCAGGCGCCGGCGAGAAACAATGGGCAGAGTTTTTCATTCACTCTATGTCCCTGTTACCTAGCAGTAAATTAGGTACCTGGGTGTTAGTCAGCTGTCACGGGCTGCTTCCTGGGGGTGGAGGGGGCCTGGTCGAGGACCGGGCCGCGGGGACACTAAAGTCCCGAAATCATCTCAAGATAACCTCTCCCTACCTTGCTCTTCTCTACCTCACATAGAGATATACCAAGGGGGGCCAGATTCACGAAGCCGTTACGCAAGCACCTACGAACCTGGGGCCAGATTCACGAAGCAGTTACGCCAGCACTTACGAACCTGTACCTCATTTTTTCGATCTTTGGCGGCTTTGTTTACAATTATTAAACAGTTAATGAACTCCGAAGCACCAGGAGGCTGTTTATAACAATAATAACAGTTGATTGGCAAGTTTTCATGCTTGTAAACTGTTTAATAAATGTTACCAAAGCCGTCAAAGATTGAGGAAAGATGTACACGTTCGTAAGTGCTTGCGTAACTGCTTCGTGAATCTGGCCCCAGGTTCGTAGGTGCTTGCGTAACAGCTTCGTGAATCTGGCCCCCATGTCATGTACCCAAATAGTCAGCGATGGACTCCAGCAAACAGCAATTACCAAGAGATGAATAAAGCAGTGGATATACCCCCAAGTCTTACAGACATAAATAGTATACCGTCATCAGCATATCAGCAGCATATCAGCACCCAAGAGCAGCCCTCGAGGAGGAGACATTCACGACACACTACATACGTGAGACCAGTCCTAGAGTATGCAGCTCCATCACCAACAGACAGAAGCACACACACCAACAGACAGAAACACACACACCAACAGACAGAAACACACACACACCAACAGACAGAAACACACACACACCAACAGACAGAAACACACACACCAACAGACAGAAACACACACACCAACAGACAGAAACACACACACACCAACAGACAGAAACACACACACACCAACAGACAGAAACACACACACCAACAGACAGAAACACACACACACCAACAGACAGAAACACACACACCAACAGACAGAAACACACACACACCAACAGACAGAAACACACACACCAACAGACAGAAACACACACACCAACAGACAGAAACACACACACCAACAGACAGAAGTACACACACCAGCAGACAGACAGAGACCAACAGACCAACAAAAGGTCACCAACGCCAACTCCACCACTCTCAATGATGGGGATTCCCTCGCCACTTCAACCAAGGAAGGTGGAGAAGGTTGTGGGTAAGGGAGAGAGAGTGGTGGAGGGGCGTGTACTTCACATAATACAACTTGATTTTATCCACCCAACCACTCCCACTTGCAGACACATACCCCGTCACAAAAGCCCCCCCACATCCCCCTAACACAGGCTAACCATAGCCCCTGGTTCTTGCCCCGCTCCTGTGCCAGGTAAGTTACGGGCTCACCATAGCCCATGCTACTTGGAACTTGTTCTGAGTAGCTGAATCTATAACAACAACAATCCCCCCCTCCCTACCACTCCCACACCAGGGACCAAACAGCTTGGGCTAATCGATGGAATCTGAGCCCCACAATACACAATTTCAAAATTAATTACAAAGTTCAACACACACCTACAACACCTAAAAAAAAAAATACATCAATATACAGTCACGTGAGTGTATGTTAATGCTATACAGCATTTATCTATACACATCCATATATGTTGAAATACACGTGAAGAACATTACACACACTTACAACTCTGCAAGAAAAAAAGTTTAGCTACAAAACAAGGGCGAACTATTGACCAATATATATATATATATATATATATATATATATATATATATATATATATATATATATATATATATATATATATATATACGTCGTCGTCTCCTCATCTTCTGTTGTGTGGTTGAGTTCTTATATCTTCAAACAGCGTCATTGTGACTCTTCGTCTGTCTATATATATTGTCTGCCTGTCCCCGACACAATGAATTATGAATAAGTTAGGTTCACCAAGACCCCCCTTAAAGTGGCCCTCTGTACCACCCCCAACAAGCCAGACACAACGACCCCAATGCCACGCAATTTCAAGCTGAAAATAAGCCCCTTTTTTGGGTCACCCAGAAGTTGTGTCAACAACAGCCAGCTTGGCACTTGTTGACACTGAGTGACTGTTACAAGTAGCAACTTCGAGCAATTATTGATTAGAGTAAAACCCACATATTTGACGGGATAATGTGTAGTGATATTCTCTGATAGGCTTTATTTTTGCACACTGAAGCAAAATTACTGAAGACCCATGATTGGTGTTGGACATGGGGGGTCCTCTCAGCCTCTGAATGGGGTTATTAAGGCCATGACTCGTGCTTACTTAACAACCACATTACTGCTGGTTGGTCTAACCTCTGACAGTTTACACCACCTGCTTGTGTAGACTAAATGCAAACTCTATATCAGCAGAACTATTCACTCACTATGTAACTGCGACAAAATCACCTAATTCAGAGATAACTCTGCCAATGGTGTTCAAGAAATGTGCGAGTACTTCATTCATAATGATGTACTGCCAGAAATCTTAGTCAAGTATCTCCTATGTTAACTTACTGTACTCAATGACTGTAAAGTTGCCGCCCAGTTGGGTGGGCGTGGAGCAGGATTAGCGAATACGTAACACTAGGATGTACAATCGCACTATAGACTGTTGTTAGGCTATCTGTGAACAATTTGTCATATCATAAGAGTGTTACTTGCTTGTGAAAATGAACTATTGGGTTCAGTTCCTGAGCCCATTATGTGCATCTGTAATATTTTCCATCACCGCCCACGGGATGGGTATGGGGGTCCATCACCGCCCACGGGATGGGTATGGGGGTCCATCACCGCCCACGGGATGGGTATGGGGGTCCATCACCGCCCACGAGATGGGTATGGGGGTCCATCACCGCCCACGGGATGGGTATGGGGGTCCATCACCGCCCACGGGATGGGTATGGGGGTCCACCACCGCCCACGGGATGGGTATGGGGGTCCACCACCGCCCACGGGATGGGTATGAGGTCCACCACCGCCCACGGGATGGGTATGAGGTCCACCACCGCCCACGGGATGGGTATGGGGTCCATAATAAATGACCAAATCAATGACTAATTCAATCGCCAATCACCAACAAATATTAGATCCGAACACCATAGGTCCATACCACCAAAATAATTATATGTTCCCTCTAGTATTAACATACTCTAAGAATAATGATAAAGAAAACGGAAATGGCACATTTGAAAATCTAAAAATAAAGAAAATGGAGTAGCAGAAATGATGGAGATAGCAAACTGAAATAATTTAATCTATAATCTGCTGATACAGAATACGCCAGTGGATTCCCACCAGAGGCAAATTTGTACTCATCCTGTGAGTGTATGGTAGTTTATTGTGCACCCTACACTGTGCATGTGTGTGCGCACATGCGCCCCGCACTGTGCAGGTTTCCTGTGAGTACTGAGGAATTTATTGTGCACCCCATACTAATGCTGTAAGTGGTAACACAACAGAATTATACAAGGCACAAAAGGCTTTAGTCTCACCCAAGTGGATGCCGTTCGCCATGGAGCGAGCACAACCACTTTTATCCTGGCCTGGGATTGAACCCGGGTCCCTCGAATATATGTCGAGGACGTAGCCCACTCTACTAGTAACAGAACAAAGCTTTCACTGTTAACTGATATGTTTGATAATATCAGAGATAAGTATTGCACACAAATTGACAGAATTTCCAACATAGCAGAGATTGTAGGGTAATAGAAATGTTTAGGTTAACGAGTTTAGGCTACGATGGCTTTTATGTGATAATGGGAGGTATGGAACATGGAATTAAATGAGGCCGATGTGTAACAATGGTTGGTGACGTGTTAGGCAAGGTGTAATGGGTTGTTTCCTCTCGTCTGTCCATACACACAGCACCGCTCCTGTGCCAGGTAAACTACGGGCTCACCATAGCCCGTGCTACTTGGAACTTGTTCCGAGTAGCTGAATCTATAACAACAACATCTGTTCCGTCACTGTGTGCGTGTCACACCTCGGGGAGACTGCTGGTTGATGCTGGACTCCTCGAGGTCCAGCATCAACCTCTGGGACAATGTGACGCTGGAGTCATTGAGGTACAAGCAGTAAGATAACGCGACGAAGGTGAAGTATTTATGAATTTTACGCCGGAGAGAAAGTCCCGTTATCGTCACGGCTGACAAGCCGAAGGTCACGATAAGGAAAGTATATGCAGCAAAATGTGTACCCACAATCGACCTGAGAATGATCCAGGACGGACCGAAACGTCGTCGTCCCTTCACTTTCTAGTGTGTGGTCTGGTCAACATATTTCAGCCACGTTATTGCGACTCCTCGATTTAAAAACACGATATACATGTCTAACACATAACAAATTCTAACGTAAAAAGAAACTAGTCGAGTTTAATAAAAAACATGTTTTGAATAGGCTACTGAGACGCATCAAGGTGCTACTAGTAGGCTAGTACTCATCTATTCAGCTCTTTGGTCCCGCTCTCAATTGTCAATTAACAGATGTACAGATTCCTCAGCCTATTAGGCTTTATCATATCTACATTTGAAACTGTGTATGGAGTCTGCCTCCACCACATCACTTTCTAATGTAAATTATAATTGAAATTAAACTACGGGTTAACGAATGTGGATTTTGATTAGATTTTGACGAGTTTCTTGACAGAAGAAGCCAGTTCACGCAATATTTTGTCCACACCTTTGAATATGTTGTATAAAACTATCTTTAATTTGACACAAATTAGATTTTTTAAGATGCTTAAGGGAAATGTTTCATGAGGATTTTGATTCCAAGAGTTGCTTAGTCAACCTGGAATATTTGGGAAGTATTATCGCCCACAGATCAATTTAAATCATTCGCAATATTAGTGGGTGATACAGAAGCGCTTATTGAGCACCCTCACCTTTCAACAACGGTACAGCCGAGAGGTAATATCTCTCAGTGTGGTCGATCTCGAACCCATTGTTGATGTGACGACTTATATTGAATTTTGTAACTAGCTCATCAAGATTGTAACTTGCTTAGCTAAATGAATTGTGGGGTTCAGTCCCTGAGCCCATTATGTGCCTCTGTAACCTCTTTCCACTATCGCCCACAAGATGGGTATGGGGTGTATAATAAATGAAGTAAACTAACTAACTCAGTACGAAGCCTCTAGTGACAAAGTGACCTAGATGTGTTATCATGAAGTAACACTGTATTGCGATACAACGCAATACAACGTTAAGCGCTGCTAAACACGACGTTTGTTGTTGTTTTAGATTTAACTACTCAGAACGAAACACTTGACAATTGAGCGTCTACCACACACGCAACACTGGGTCTTTGTGGCCAGCGTTACTTGTGTAAAGGAGGAAATGTATATGTTTATCTCTCAGAATGTTCGGTAATACGTTTATTGCTTGTGATGTGTGTGTATGTACACACAGATATCACACTAACGTGATGCATCAAATGAACAAATCCATAAGGGCCGTGACGAGGATTCGAACCTGCGTCCGGGAGCATCCCAGACACTGCCTTAATCGACTGAGCTACGACAGGGTAAAAGGGTTGAAACCAAAGTTCTACTGAACTTACTGGATCCCGTAGCCTCTCCGAGGCATTTGTTCGTGTGTCTATGTATGTATTAACACGATGTACTGCACGGGGTGAGAATAGCTTGAGCTACCTCATCCCTTTGTGTGCAGTTTACCTCAATAAACTTATTTCAATTGTGGCCAGCGTGAGGCGCACAACATACGAGGGAAGACTCTCGTAAACCTGTCACTCGCGGCGGTCTGTGAGGGCAACCCGTCCTCTTAAAAATAACGTCACTTTTGGCTCGTATGCGCGGCGCTATGGCCAAATTTGGACGTAATATGAAATGAAATCGACTCACAAAAGTGACGTACTGTTCCGTTTTCTGTTTGAGTCGTCCGGCTTACTCGGACAGCTTAGAAAAGGAATTTCACGGACCCTCGCCTTCTGCGACCTTCACGTCTCGTCATCTTAACTCACACTCAAGTTACAGTTGTACAGTAAACCACCTTCAATCATCTTTCTCTTCCCATTCTCATTTTGTTCTACTTTTTCCTCTTGGGCTTCACCTCCACTACGATTACTACATAACTACCATAGTACAACTACCACCACTATTATTATATCTTACTACGACACCTAGAACATCTACGACGAGGTAAACTACACTGCGAGTAGTTAAGGGCACGACTGACACATGATAAGAGGCGGCTACGATACCGTACCTCCGAACACAGCTCTGATGTCAACCATACAGAATAAATTGTTGTGCCTTAGGCTAATATCTGAGTAAATTGCTAAAATATTTACTATAAAGTATCGTTACTAGACATGATGGATCTTCATACATCGCTATTTGATAAATGTATAATTAAATGGCCGTTCAGATTGTTAATATCTTTCAGCGACCTGGTGCCCCTCTACCCACTGCCTAGGAAAAAGTAGTACCGAAATTCCGCCATGAATGAAAGTGCGAGTCACACGACGATGGCTGGAGCACGTTTTCCTCTAGGTAAGGTACGACGACGCCAGGTAAGTCCCGCCCCCCGTGGCCGAGCGGACCAATCACGTGGCGAGACTCGCACCCCACCAATCCTTGCTGTAGGGGTTGTTGTGCTGTGTGGGTTGTGTGCTTACCTAACACAGACTACGGGAGAGTTTATTATGGACCGTATACATATCCCGTGGGCGGTTATCTTGAGATGATTTCGGGGCTTTAGTGTCCCTGCGGCCCGGTCCTCGACCAGGCCTCCACCTCCAGGAAGCAGCAGCCCGTGACAGCTGACTAACTCCCAGGTATCTATGTTACTGCTAGGTAATAGGAGGGGGGGTGGAAAGAGTTACAGAGGCACATAATGGGTTCAGGAACTGAGCAAATGAACAAATCCATAAGGGCCGTGATGAGGACTCGAACCTATCTCCGAGAGGATCCCGCTCAGTTTAGCAAGTAGTAATCTTGTGAAGATAGTTACACCATTTGTTTCTATTACATACAGACCTTCGTACAGTGTACCTCTTTATCTTGTACTCTCTTTGTTGAACCTGGCTGTTTTATTTTGTTAACTTTACTGACATTATAGTTATGTGTTGTCTAGCCTTGACATTGTGGATGGAGGTGGCTTCCACGACTTGTTTCAGCGAATTCACCTTGTTGGGAACCAGTTCAGGATATGAGTATTTCCTTGCGTTTCCATCTTCCACGTATGTCCTCTTGTCCTACTTTCTCTCACGAAAGAATGTCAGTGTCGACCTTGTATATTCCTTTCAGTATCCTGTATGTAGTGATCATATCATCTCTGTCTCAAGTTGTATCTTTCACAAGATTGCGAAGTCGGATTGCGAAAGGGATCTGGGAGTTATGATTAGTAAGAATTTAAAACAAAAGGATCAATGCATAAATGTTCGTAATAAGGCAAATCGGACACTTGGATTTATTAATCGCAGCGTTAGTAACAAGACACCTGGTGTGGTTCTCAAGCTATATCTTGCTCTAGTTAGGCCCCATTTAGATTATGCAGTTCAGTTTTGGTCGCCATATTATAGAATGGATATAAATTCACTTGAACGTGTCCAGCGTAGGATGACTAAGTTAATTCCCCAAATTAGAAATCTTTCATATGAAGAAAGATTAACAAAGCTTAAGTTGCATTCACTGGAAAGGCGAAGAGTTAGGGGTGACATGATAGAGGTTTACAAGTGGATGAATGGACATAACCGGGGGGATATTAATAGGGTATTAAAAGTATCAACACAGGACAGAACACGAAACAATGGATATAAATTGGATAAGTTTAGATTTAGGAAAGACTTGGGTAAATACTGGTTCAGTAACAGGGTTGTTGATTTGTGGAACCAATTGCCGCGTAACATTGTGGAGGTGGGGTCCCTCGATTGTTTCAAGCACGGGTTGGACAAGTATATGAGTGGGATTGGGTGGTTATAGAATAGGAGCTGCCTCGTATGGGCCAATAGGCCTTCTGCAGTTACCTTTGTTCTTATGTTCTTCTTATGTTCTTAAGATGTACATTCCGTGTAGGCGCTGCGTATTCTAGTATTTTGGCCTTACACAAGCTGTAAAAATTATCTTCAAAGAATCCTTATTTAGATTTTTAAATTACATTCTAATATTTACCCGCTTCCCATATAATGTTTGTGCCTGTATCATAGTATTGGTATTATATCCACCCGAAATATTTCCGTATGGTGGGTAGGGTTTTTTTTTATTTTGCCCGATGCAGCATGCAATCAATTTTTGCCCGAAATGCTATGCGTACTAGTGGCTTCAGGTATTGTATGTACTATCACTATCTTTAAATCCATCGTTATTTATGTAAGTCAATGAATGTTGTTTTACCTGAATAAAGAATATGAATCTAGGTAGGATGGGGCGGGATACAGGGATAGAGAGGAAGGGATGCGTGGCGCGACGATGTGGAATGGTGTGGGAAAGAGAAGGTAGTGTGCGTGCGTGTGTGAGGGGGATAAAGTCGGTGATGGGAGCGGGGAAAGGTCTGAGTAGAGGTGATTGTTGTAGAAGTAGGTGAGAGAGGTGGGGAATCCTCCACCAGAGCTGCGTGCGTGGCGAGACATAACTGGACTCTACACAGTGAGGAAGGAAATGGTGTTGACGTACCATGAGAAAAAGAGGGAAGCCTAATATGTCGCATTTATTACGCTATCGACCAATCCGTTAACAAAATGTGATGTATTTAGTGCAAATTAAAACAGCAATATTGACGTTATATATATACCTCGATGTCTATAAGTTTGCTTGGTTGCTTATGGTCTTAAGTTTTTGGCTAGGCAAAATACAGTTCTATTTTTAAAGGTCAAATCGTGAGAATGGGATGAAGCTATATAGCCTCAAGACGAGAGTATTAATCTGTTTTCTGTTATATACTGATGATTATTTCATACAACATTCATTTTATATTAATGAATCTTAAACGAAACGTCTTTTTCGAAATTTCTAAAAATCCTCTCCGTTCGTCATGAGCATTAGGATATGCGTGCGTAAACAAATTGAGTTAAAACATATTCAACGTTCTATAAAGTTTATAAGTGTAATTAACGAAAATTATATTAATACAATATACACACATACCAAAAGAATAGGGGGTGGTAGGAGAAGAAAATATCAAAGTGTTCAGTGAGGATCCACAAGGTGTTCTCTGAGTACTCTTTATTTACTTCTCCGAGGCTATGGGTCCCTACACTTGCACCAGAGGTGGTACCCCTTCTAGGTATATAAAAAAATAACCCTTAAGTATCTAATATAAAAACAGGAAGCGAATTCGCATGGGAAGAGAAAACTGGCGCGGATTCCCAGCTTTCTCCAGTGTTAGGCTGCCGGAGGTACGATGAGTGCCGCTGGCGTCACAAAGGAATTAATAATTTGTTTTGTCCTTGGGTTTTCACCAGCCCGCGGGGGCCCAACGTGTCCAAGAAAGTGTAAACACGCTGGGCTGGGGTTCCTGTACTCTCCTGGTGATGGTGGAGAATGGCGTTGAATAATGAGGCCGGTGAAGGGATGAGAAATTATTCCAGTTTTTGTTATAAACGACTGTACAAACCATGAATTGCTATGAAAGCAATTTGCTAATATATTTGAGTATTAACTAGTGAGGAAGTAACTTTAAGTAACACTAAAGTTCAATATAAGTAACTGATTAATATTGAATTGAAATTAATTTGTAAGGTTACACTCTGCAACTGGAAGAACATTGAGCTCTATAAACGAGGCATTGAATCCCTAAATGCTCGCTCCTGTGCCAGGTAAGTCCACTACGGGCTCACCATAGCCCGTGCTACTTGGAACTTGTTCCGAGTAGCTGAATCTATAAGAACAACAACAAACAACCCTAAAAGCTGTTTATCATGCATCAGCTCATGTTGAAGTTTAGGCCTTGTACCTAATCTTCGTAAATTTCATAACGTTACTTGACAATGGTCTACGCCGGACCGAAGCGTCGCTAACTGTTTTATTTCAGAGTTGTGGATTTGGAGTCTAATTTTCACCCACGTTTTTGTGACTTCTTGTCTGCATAAATTTAAGGGTTATGAAATACGACGTGAGAATGAGTAGTGTACATAGTGGTGTGGCGGGTCTACAGGGCGGGATAACGCATATCGCCAGCACGGAGAGAGAAGAAACTACTATCACAAGCACAGTTGTTGTTATAGATTCAGCTACTCGGAAGAAGTTCCAAGTAGCACGGGCTATGGTGAGCCCGTAGTGGACTTACCTGGCACAGGAGCGGGGCAAGTAGCACCGGCTATGGTGTGAGCCCGTAGTGGACTTACCTGGCACAGGAGCGGGGCAAGTAGCACGGGCTATGGTGAACCCGTAGTGGACTTACCTGGCATAGGAGCGGGGCTGTGTGAGGAGGACGGATTTGCGTAGATTATATGAATAGTGATGGAGGGGGGGTTGAGGGGGGGGATGGGTTGAGGTGGAGGGGGGTTGAGGTCATCAGATTACTGCCTGACAATCCCCCCTCCCCCCCCCTCTCCCCTTCACGATGTTTGCAGAAGTGTGACCCTGACCTTGTGACCCTGAATTAAACCCAAAAGGTGTGAGAGTTTGAGATTGATGGACGGACTAAAATAGATACACGGACGGACGGACGGGTGGGTTTGGACGGACGGACGGGTGGGTTTGGACGGACGGACGGGTGGGTTTGGACTGACGGACGGGTGGGTTTGGACGGACGGACGGGTGGGTTTGGACGGACGGACGGGTGGGTTTGGACGGACGGACGGGTGGGTTTGGACGGACGGACGGGTGGGTTTGGACTGACGGACGGGTGGGTTTGGACGGACGGACGGGTGGGTTTGGACGGACGGACGGGTGGGTTTGGACGGACGGACGGGTGGGTTTGGACGGACGGACGGGTGGGTTTGAACGGACGGACGGGTGGGTTTGGACGGACGGACGGGCAAACAAGCGCCTTACCATAGACATAACATAATAACAAACACATTTGCATAAACACTACCTAACAAAAACAAACAAGAGAGCCGTAAACGCCTCATACACACACACACACACACACACACACACACACACACACACACACACACACAAGAAAACCCTGAAGCTACCATGATCAGGTTAAGTACAGCAGGGGTCTGGCCACTACCCGGATGGTGACCACATGAACACAGCCAACCCCGCCCCTTAACCTAGGCTTCCTGTCCCCATTAACTAATATACCATTATCATAAAATTAAATACAATTACAACCGCGACAATTATACACATCGCTTGAGTCTCTTGATGTAATAACAACAATGTTATTTGTGTTATTAATTGTTATTGATGTGTTTGTCGATATATGTAGAAGGGGGGTGAAGGAGTGGGGGGGGGGGGTGTAGCGGACTGGAGGCGACCTCGCTACATAACACTGCTAGTTGAGCTCAAATATATTCATTTGTTGCAAAAATCCCAGAGCGAAGGTTATTCACTTGATGGTTCGGGTTTTCCACCTGCTTCTCTCCCTCTCCCTGCCTCCACCCTCTCTCTCTCTGTCTCTGTCTCTCTCTCTCTCTCTCTCTCTCTCTCTCTCTCTCTCTCTCTCTCTCTCTCTCTCTCTCTCTCTCTCTCTCTCTCTCTCCCTGCCTCCATTCCCCACCCTCTGCCTCCACTTTCCCATGTTCTTTCTCCTCCTCTATCTCTCTTTCTCTTCCTTTCATTATCAGTTCGACCCTTTCTCTACCTGTGTTTATCCCTGCTCCTCTTCCCCTCTTTCTTGCCCACTTGCCAGAGCGGTTCTTCTCACCCCCTTCCTTCCCTCTCTCCATCTTGCCCTTCACTACTCCCTCATCCTGCTGCTCATCTCTCACCCTCTTTCTCCTCATTCTACATAGTCAAACGTCTGCTTGTACCCAATGCCCTCACTCCTGCTTCCCCTCACTCTTGCCCCCCTCACACATAAGACAAATTTTACCAAAATCAGTATTGCCCTTATATTTGAAAATGTGTGTAGCATAAACCAGGGTCACTACGGTACAGGGTCACTACGGTACAGGGCCACTACGGTACAGGGCCACTATGGTACAGGGCCACTATGGTACAGGGCCACTACGGTACAGGGTCACCACGGTACAGGGTCACCACGGTACAGGGTCACCACGGTACAGGGTCACTATGGTACAGGACCACTACGGTACAGGGCCACTACGGTACAGGGCCACTACGGTACAGGGCCACTACGGTACAGAGTCAGGACCTGTTAAGCATTTACTCAGCCACTTAGAAACCTGTACATCTTTCCTCACTCCTCGCGGCGTTGTTTTCACTTATTAAACGGTTTACGAACTTGTAAACTACACAACCCAAGGTTGCTATTATTATAAACAACCCACATAGTGCTTCTCAGCCCCACGAACTGTTTAATGTAAACAAAGCCGCCATGATCGAGGCAAGATGTAGAGGTTTCGTCACTGGTTGGCGTAAATACTTCGTCAATCCTGGCCCAGGTCAACGGTCAGAGTGTCTGCTGTCATTCTAAGTCTTGGCTATATTTCCTATGTTCTTCGCCTGGGAAGGGTATTTAAAATTTAAGTCCATAAAGATCATTTTACAACATGATCGGACCTGTCGCTCGTCGCTGAAGGACGCGTTTCACTGAAGCACTTTTCAGCATCTTCGGAGGCAGTGGAAAATGGGTAATATGATATGAGGGGATTACATAGTGCTGCGACTAACAGGCTTCGTAACCTCAACAGTGTCTGTATGGCAGCTGGGTGGCAGTGTATGGCAGCTGGGTGGCAGTGTATGGCAGCTGGGTGGCAGTGTATGGCAGCTGGGTGGCAGTGTATGGCAGCTGGGCGGCAGTGTATGGCAGCTGGGTGGCAGTGTATGACAGCTGGGCGGCAGTGTATGGCAGCTGGGTGGCAGTGTATGGCAGCTGGGTGGCAGTGTATGGCAGCTGGGTGGCAGTGTATGGCAGCTGGGTGGCAGTGTATGGCAGCTGGGCGGCAGTGTATGGCAGCTGGGCGGCAGTGGCCGTATAAGCACAAGCTCTTACTACCATACCTTTGAGGTGCTTCCGGGGCTTAGCGTCCCCGCGGCCCGGTCGTCGACATACTCCTCCAGACCATTACTACCATCCATCGTCACGTTGACCAGAACTATCATTATTACTCGTACTAAAACCCATGACCTTCTCCACCACTACCACCAGTGACCTACCCTCCCTCACCCCATTCTTCCTCACCACCAGCACTGACCAGTTCCCCCCTCCTCCCTCACATGGAGGTCCCCAGCACCTATCTAGGGGGTAGGGGGGGGGAGGGGGAAACCCAGCATCAGCAAAAACTAACCAGGTCCGCCGCTAGCCTCGGACACACGAACGGACAGCCACGTACGCACAAGCTCGCACACGCACGCACGCACGCACGCAATACAAATTACACGAATGACATGAATAAGGAAGTTGACGTGTTCATCTTTGCTTACTTGCAGTTGCTGCAAACTGAATGAGGAGTTATGAGACGGGAAGTTTGAATCAAAGACGCGCTGGATTCTGGATAGGCTTTACGAACGCTCAGAGAAATGGCCGCTAGACCTCAACCCGTGTAAATGCAACATGTGTACAGTATGAGATGAAAGGGAGACGATTCCCTGACGCGGCATAACAAAAGGTCCTGAGAGACTTTACAACGCCCAGAGGATGTTTTCATGATGTGGTTCCCAGGATCAACATCCGCGCAGACTACAACATCAGCACATATTGACACGGGGCCAGGGTCAATATATTATTTAGGAATTTATAGAGGGGAAGGCCTTTAGAACTTTGTAAACGACGTACTTGAAGCTGCCCCACACTGGTTTTAAGCCTTCGGCAGTTTAAAAGCAGATTTAGGAAAGGTTCAAAGGCATGGAACGAGGCTCATGCCGGAACTGCGAGGAATGAACAATGAGGAGAGGTTAAGGGAGCGAAATCTCATCGCATTTGACGATAGAATGAAGATAGAGACGTGTTAACGTCATACATGATACTCAGAAAAAGTTAATAAAGTTGACAAGAAAGATGTCTTGATAGTAGACAGGGTAGAATAAGGAGACATAGATGTTAACTTCATGCATAGACGACTCATAGGAATATGGTGTAATAGCAGTGAACAAATGTAACTGACTAAAGGGGCAGTAAGGCGGGGCCCAGGAGTTAACACCACTCAGAAATCACATTTAGTTCACACACACACACACACACACACACACACACACACACACACACACACACACACACACACACACACACACACACACACACACACACAATACATCACAAGCCAACACATTACTAAACAAACATTAGGAAGATGAACGTCCTTTAGGAGTCAGCGACCAGCGTGTCCTGGTCCTTGTGTCATAATCAAAGGCAAAATGTCATGGGCTCAAGGAAAGAAGTCTAGAGAAAAGGGGAATTACATGAGTATAAGAGTATCTGGATAATACAATAGGACGAAGAACTTGGGACAAACACAGCCCAAGAGATGATGCAACAGGTCAGCGGAGGTCACCACAGGCTGGGGACGATATACATACATATACATACATACAATAAGAGATACATGTTTAAATGTTTGAGGGAAAAATAAGCTCAACAGACAATGGCAAAAAGCAAAAAGAAGCAGCAGGAAGGAGTTGACAAATATCGAGGACAGGGCACACAAAGGAACCCAAAAAAACAGATACAAGAGATGTAGAAATAATAATTTAAACACAAAGGAATCTAGCAAACAAAATACTGAAAATAACAGTGCACTCAAAGCCTCAAACCAGCTGAAGCCTCATCACAATCGACTTGAGAATGGTCCAAGACGACCGAAACGTCGTCCAGTATCGTCCAGACCGTCGTCGTCCCCTTCACCTTCTACTGTGTGGTCTGGTCAACAGCTGAAGCTGTTCCATTGCCATATTAGAAGAACAATGGCAATGAATAACCAAGTGACTGGACTAAACATGAGGGAACAGCATACAAAAAACTACTCGGGAATCTGAGTAACTAAATGCCAGCTTCCATTGGGTTTTCCCAACCGAGCCGGAACAGCTGCAGGTGGTACGGGACAAACAGAAAGAGGATACATGACAAATATTGAGATAACAAGTAATGAGGCAACGAGAGGTACTAGATCAAACGATTCCTGTGTTGAGAGTCGCTACCCTATCTTGAGATGATTTGATGATTTCGGGGCTTTTTAGTGTCCCCGCGGCCCGGTCCTCGACCAGGCCTCCAGGCCCCCTAAGTCGAGGTATATTTTTAGCATTGATATTTAATGATTCTTTAGCGTAGAGAGAAATGCCCAGCAGCTGGAAGACGGCAACCATAGTGCCAGGATACAAGACAGAACACAGAAATGTAGTAAGATGAAGATGAAGATTAAGCCATCCAAAAGGTGGCACGGGCATGAATAGCCCGTAAGTGGTGGCCCTTTTGAGCCATTACCAGTATCAAGAGCTGATACTGGAGATCTGTGGAGGTGCGACTGCACCCTGCGTGACGGGAGATGTCTCCCGTGTAAATGTAGCATTTAACGACACATTACATACTTACAAACATACATGCTACAAAATGGCTTCCGGAACTGAAAAACAGGAGTTACGAGGAGAGACTAGAGGCATTAAATATGTCACACTACTAGACAGAAGAAAAAGAGGTGATATGATCACCACTTACAAAATACTAACACGAATCGACAAAATTCACAGAGAGGAATTCCTGAAACCAGCAACATTCATTAAGAACAAGAGGACACAGATTCAAGCTAAGGAAACGAAGGTACGGAAAAAATATTAGAAAGTTTTATTTTGGAAATAGAGTGGTAGACGGTTGGAACAAGCTAAGTGGGAAGGTGGTAGAGGCCAAAATCATTAGATGTTTTAAAGTGCTATATATGACAAAGAGTGCTGGGAAGACGGGACACCACGAGCGTAGCTCTCATCCTGTAACTACACACACACACACACACACACACACACACACACACACACACACACACACACACACACACACACACACACACACACACACACACACACACACACACTCATACTCACACACTCACACACACACTCACACTCACACACACTCACACAGGAAAATACACTTTAATAACATCCTCATCTCGGGCTATATACTTTTTAACAAAGAATAGGATATCCGGCGGATAAAATTTATGATAAGTGGCCAGGGAAAGAGGACCTCCCAAGGCGCCCTGGGGCAATACCTTCCCGTACTTCCGGGAGAGAGAGAGAGAGAGAGAGTGAGTACCGTCCCACGGGCTAGAACAGATGGAAGGGATGGGTCAGGGACGGAGCCATTGCATCAGTGGGACACAGCATCTCTTGGCTTCTAATATATTAATCTCCTCGATTGCTTCCCGTTTCTATGTCACATTTCTTTTCTCTCTCCTTCCTCCCTCCTATGTCCCTCTTCCTCTTCTCTCCAGCCGTTACCTCCTCTTTCCTTCCCGTCAATTCCTCTACCTCTCCCCTCTCCTTTTCCTTCCACTCCCTTTCCGGAAGTGTTCAGCGTTTTCCAACCCTGACACATCTTGTCAGGGTCATCCGCTTGTGGTGCCCTGCCCTCTCTCTCTCTCTCTCTCTCTCTCTCTCTCTCTCTCTCTCTCTCTCTCTCTCTCTCTCTCTCTCTCTCTCTCTCTCTCTCTGTCTCTCTCTCTCTCTCTCTCTCTCTCTCTCTCTCTCTCTCTCTCTCTCTCTCTCTGTCTCTCCCTTTCTCTCTCTCTCTCTCTCTCTCTCTCTCTCTCTCTCTCTCTCTCTCTCTCTCTCTCTCTCTCTCTCTGTCTCTCTCTGTCTCTCTCTCTCTCTCTCTCTCTCTCTCTCTCTCTCTCTCTCTCTCTCTCTCTCTGTCTCTCCCTTTCTCTCTCTCTCTCTCTCTCTCTCTCTCTCTCTCTCTCTCTCTCTCTCTCTCTCTCTCTCTCTCTCTCTCTCTCTCTCTCTCTCTCTCTCCCTTTCTCTCTCCATTTCTCTCTCTCTCTCTCTCTCTCTCTCTCTCTCTCTCTCTCTCTCTCTCTCTCTCTCTCTCTCTCTCTCTCTCTCTCCCTTTCTCTCCATTTCTCTCTCTCTCTCTCTCTCTCTCTCTCTCTCCCTTTCTCTCCATTTCTCTCTCTCTCTCTCTCTCTCTCTCTCTCTCTCTCTCTCTCTCTCTCTCTCTCTCTCTCTCTCTCTCTCTCTCTCTCTCTCTCTCTCTCTCTCTCTCCTCCTCCTGAGACTCCTATGGCGGGAAAGTACAAAATATGGACTGTTTGTACACAAAATAAGACTTTTTGTACTACTCGTATACTAATTGGTATATAATCTAATCTGGAACAGCCTGTAACCATTAACCTAACCTGCCCTAGAAACAAATGAGCAATCCTAGGTCTAATATGAGCAAGACATGTAGTTTAGTACGTAGTACATCTGTGTACTATACTAAGTCGTTGCCTCGTCTCGTGTCCTCTACAAACTGCACAGAAAATGGAGTTATTTTGGAGGTAAACATTTCATGTATATATATGGAGTAACTCCATATATACACTCCATATATACATGCGAACAAGCCTGATTGGTCCCCAGGACTATATGCAACTGACTCCATATATGTATATATGTCCATATATACACATATGGAGTGTTACTACACATATATAACACTCCACAAGTCGGTATATCAACCAGCAGGTTTGGGCTAACAGGTTTGTTTACGTCTATCAGCTGGTCTGATGACGTCATAGCTTACTGGGCGATGATTGGTCAATGACCGAAGCCTCACCACGAACGCCAGCCAATCACACGCAAGTTTTTACTAGTGTGTGTGTGTTTTGGCCGCCGCATCAGCTGTGCGCAGGCGCGTGGCTGTGCCGGCATTTTTCTGATTGGGTGATTGGGCAGTGTCCCCCCCCCCCCCCGAGCTCATGTTTGTCTTCCAAAATTTGGATATTTATGAGATAAAGTCTTCAAAACAGGAATATGATTTCCAATATTATTCTTCCTCTTACGAAAAGTGTGAGTGTGTCTAGCTAGCGGTTGTTAAGAGAGCTTGCAAGGCCGAGCTTCAGTTCTTGGGCCACGCCTTTTCTGAGCCGTTTGTTTCTGGTCATATCTGTTAAAGTGATGGATAAAGCTATTCTGCTGACGGTATATTGGGTGAACAGTTTCCTTTCATCCCTGTACTGACCTAGTTGTGCTTGCGGGGGGTTGAGCTCTGGCTCTTTGGGCCCGCCTCTTTGGACCTGTGGCGCATCTGGGTTTATAGTTCCTGTGTACGGCCTGTCGTTGTGGTTATGGTGATTCTAATCAGTCTATCCAATTACAGCCAGATTTCCTTGTATTTTCTATGTCTGGATTATGTTCCTTATCTCTCTCCTTATCCTTGAGTCATCTGGTTCAAGCAAGGGGCGTGCGTGTGTACGTGCGCGCGCGCAAGTGACCGTAATCAGTAAAGAAACTTATAATAAATAAGAAAGGTTTGGTTCCCAGCATGAAGATATATTTTTTGGTACAGGAACGGGGGAAGGTGATAAGAATGGAGCGATAACGTATAGGAATGAATAGATAAGCGCAGAATAATATAAGAACATGAAGTTGTAAAAGCATTATTAACCCCATGCGAAGCAGCTCTTGCACGTGGTCAGGGGTCACGGGGGTCACAACACGTGGTCACAGGGGTCACAACACGTGGTCACAGGGGTCACAACACGTGGTCACAGGGGTCACAACACGTGGTCAGGGGTCACAACACGTGGTCAGGGGTCACAACACGTGGTCAGGGGTCACAACACGTGGTCAGGGGTCACAACACGTGGTCACAGGGGTCACCACACGTTGTCAGAGATGAGAAGTGCCCAACGCAGCATCCAGGTAGTTTCTAGAAGTGGTTGACCCCGTGT